>NC_057801.1:811695168-811734378 GCF_018294505.1 Triticum aestivum
TCTCCCGTACAGGACTCAAAAGGTGCGGTCTCGGAGGCCTACTGTCCCGATGTGAGGTGCACTCCGCAAGCCGGGATGAGGAAGACAATAGTAGCGCAGAGATTGAAACTGTGTGGCGAGAGGAAGAGGACCTTCTGATGTGTCTCTCGGGAGAGGAGCGACCTCTCTTATATAGGCACAGCAGAGGGACGCAAACAGGCTGCGCCGGGAGATGAAGCAACAGAGGGAGACGACGTGAACAGGCAGCACGCAAAGAGGTGCGCCGTTCGTATTCATTATCCACTACCGCAAAAACTTTTCAGCTCCCAGGTGACCTTTCGTATACCCGTAGTGCGTGGCAAAAAATAGACATCGGCTCGGCTCATTCCCGCAACCCGCGGCGCGTCGTGACGAGGCGTGGCGTGGAAAGGCGGGCGCGGAGGAGGAGCGCGCGTGGATGTCCCTCTTGTTCTCATGCTCATACAAGTGGGGAAGGAGCCTCCCTTATAAAGAGGTCCAACTCCCTATAAACTAGCAAGGTGGGACTAAACTTTTAGTTCCACCTCTTGCCTTGCACGAATGGGCTGCGTGGGCCTCTAGGATTTATTAGGAATTTCTGAAACTGCTATTGGGCTAGGCCCAAATAGGCAAAAATTCCAGCAATCCCCCACCAGATCCCAGAGGCACACAAAATTTGCCTTTGGTTCCAAAACACCGTTTTATATACCGGTACTGCAGTGGAGACTGTTAAGTTGAACTTCCACCTAGAACCCTATGCGACACTAGTAAGCGACTTGAACAGTGGACTGGGCCTTGAACTGCAAGTTTTCTGCGAATCTAGTTTCACATAAAGCCTTGACCGATACGTGGCTACCGTGGGTCTTCCCCGCAGGTGGAGCTTATGCGTCATACTCCGTGACCTTTCATGAGTTTACTAAAGAGAACCCTACTCTCATAGATTGCGATGTTTAACAATCAGACTCATATAGGTGCGTTCTTCAAAAGATGTTCTGCAGGACAACATCTCTGCTTCAAAAAGCCACTTAGAACACATTAAGATATACTTCAACCTGCCATGCAGATTAGGAGAGTATTGGATCTTCATGGAGTGGTATTTTAACAGTAAGGATACTCTCCTCTCAGTTGACCAATAGCTTGTCTTCCACATCTAATTCACGGGATCTCCGATCACAAAGAATAGGTTACCACCGTGAACAACTCATATTGTGGGTCTCATTCCCATCTCCCTCGATGCATTATCTATCACATTACGTGATAGACCCTTAGTAAAAGGATCTGCCAGATTTTTAGACGTTTGGATATAGTCCAATGCAATAACTCCAGAGTTTTTCATTTTTCTGATAGACTTTAACCTTCTCTGAACATGTCTTGATGACTTCATGTTATCCTTTGAACTATTCACTTTCGTGATCACAGTTTGATTATCACAGTTCATTAGGATACCCGGTACAGGTTTCTCAACAACCGACAAGTCATTCAAGAGCCGGCGAAGCCAATCTGCTTCGACCGTAGCTGTATCTAGTGCTGTGAGTTCTGCTTCCATTGTTGAGCTCGTTAAGATGGTCTGCTTGCAAGACTTCCAAGAAACAGCGCCACCTCCATGAGTGAATACATATCCGCTCATGGCCTTTATCTCATCAGCATCTGAGATTCAGTTTGAGTCACTATACCCTTCAAGCACCTTTGGGTGCCCAGTGTAGTGAATTCCATAATTCGCAGTGCCTTTCAAATAACGCAAAACTCTCTCTAGAGCTTTCCAATGCACATCTCCTGGTTTTGAAACAAACCGGCTCAGTTTGCTAACAGCAAAAGAGATGTCAGGTCTTGTAGCACTGGCTAAGTACATAAGCGAGCCAATAATCTGAGAATACTTCAATTGATCTCTAGCAATTCTTCGATTCTTTCGAAGCAGCACGCTAGCATCATATGGTGTTGGAGAGGGCTTGCAATCACTATAGCCAAAGCGACTCAAGATCTTTTCCACATAGTGAGATTGAAGCAATGTAACCCCACCATCATCATCTCTCAACAACTTGATGTTCAGAATGACATCAGCCACTCCTAAATCCTTCATCTCAAAACAGCGAGATAGGAAATCCTTGACCTCCTTAATAACATTCAGATTTGTTCCGAAAATTAGTATGTCATCAACATACAAGCAAAGCATAACTCCCTCGCCGCCACCATGGCGATAGTACACACATTTGTCAGCTTCGTTCCCAACAAAGCCTGCAGTTGTTAAGGTTCTTTCGAACTTCTCATGCCACTATTTGGGTGCTTGCTTCAGTCCATACAAAGATTTCATCAACTTGCACACTTTCCCTTCCTGACCATCTATTACAAACCCATCTGGTTGTTGCATATAAATTTCCTCATCCAACTCTCCATTTAGGAAAGCAGTCTTAACATCCATTTGATGAACGAGAAGACCATGTGAGGCAGCTAGTGAAAGTAGAACTCGAATAGTGGTTAGTCGAGCCACAGGTGAGTAAGTATCAAAGAAGTCTTCACCTTCCTTTTGGGTATAACCCTTTGCCATGAGCCGAGCCTTGTACTTTTCAATAGTACCATCAGGCCTAAGCTTCTTCTTGAATACCCATTTGCATCCTATAGGTTTGCACCCATAAGGACGATCAGTTATCTCCCAAGTTTCATTCGCCAAGATGGAATCCATCTCGCTACGAACCGATTCCTTCCAGTAGTTAGCATCTTCCGATGCATAGGCCTCTGAAATAGAACTGGGAGTGTCATCTATGAGATACACAAGAAAATCATCACCAAAGGACTTTGCAGTCCTTTGTCTCTTGCTCCTAATAGGAACTTCATTGTTCTCCTCCACATGACTTTCATAGTGTTCCATCGAAATGGCAGGTTCGGTAATTGTAACTGGTTCCTGATTCGATGAACTAGGCATATCCTGATTAGATGAGGTAGCCATATCCTTCATGGGAAATATATCTTCAAAGAAAGTCGCATCATTCGACTCCATGATCGTACCGACATGCATGTCAGGTACCTCAGATTTTACAACCAAGAATCTATAGCCAATGCTATGAAAAGCATATCCCAGGAAAACACAATACACAGTCTTTGGTCCAAGTTTCCGCTTCTTTGAAATTGGAACATTGACTTTCGCCAAATAACCCCATGTTCGCAGATAAGAGAGTTTTAACCTTTTCTTCTCCCATTCCTCGAATGGAGTTATCTCCTTGTTCTTTGTGGGAACTCGATTTAGGACATGACATGCTGTCAATATCGCCTCCCCCCACCATGCCTTGGAGAGACCCGATGTGTCTAACATGGCGTTAACCAAATCAGTTAGAGTACGGTTCTTTCTTTCGGCCACCCCATTTGACTGAGGTGAGTAGGGAGGCATCCTCTCATGGATTATACCATGTTCCGCACAAAAAGCATCAAATTCATTGGAAAAATACTCTCCACCACGGTCAGACCTAAGCCTCTTGATTTTCCGATCAAGTTGGTTTTCCACTTCAGCTTTATAGATCTTGAAAAAGTTCAAAGCCTCATCCTTAGATTTCAGAAGATACACATGGCAGTATCTAGTGGAGTCGTCAATTAACGTCATGAAATATTTGTTTCCACCTTTTGTCAAAACACCATTCATTTCACATAGATCTGAATGTATAAGTTCTAGTGGTGCAAGATTTCTCGTCTCCGCAGTCACGTGAGACTTACGAGGTTGCTTAGCTTGCACACATACTTGACACTTAGGTCCCTTGACAGTGGTGAAATTAGGGATTAAGTTCAACTTCGCTAGTCGTGACATGCAACCAAAGTTAACATGACAAAGACGTGAATGCCGCACATTTGATTCACTATTGTTGCAAATATAATTAACAACTTTATTGCAAACGTCTGATAAGGATAAATGAAACAGGCCTCCTGACTCATAGCCTTTACCAACAAAGTTTCCATACTTGGATATTACAAATTTATTCGACTCAAAGACAAGCTTATAGCCATCTCTACACAGAAGAGATCCGCTAACAAGATTTTTATTGACGGAGGGGACATAATGCACGTTCTTCAGCCGCACGATCTTCCCCGAAGTAAACTTCAGATCGACCGTGCCAACACCATGAACAGAAGCACTTGAACTGTTGCCCATTAGCACGGTTGAAGTCCCTGCGGTCTGATAAGACGAAAACATGGAAATATCACCGCATACATGCACATTAGCACCTGTGTCAATCAACCAATCAGGAGAATGACATACTGAAATAATAGTGGGAAATATACCATACCCAGCATCCTTCATGTCAGTGTCTCCAATGACAACATTAGTGGTCTTGCCGCCTTTCCCAGGATGACGCTTGTCATAGCGATTGGGGCAACTAGGAGCCCAATGATCAGGATCTCCACACACATGACAGACACCTTTCTTCTTGTCATTCTTCTTCTTGAAGTTCGTGTGCTGCACAGCCTTGTTCTTCCCATCAAATTTGCTTTACCATCAAGCTTGCCCTTGTTCTTGAACTTGTGGGACTGGAAGTTTTTCTTCTGTACCAGATTGGCACTAGATCCTCCCTCAATACCTCGAGCACGTGTGTCCTTTGCTCTCGCCTTTTCTTCCACATCAAGAGTACCAATGAGATCCAGAACGGAAAACTCCTGTCTCTTATGCTTCGGTAAGGTAGCAAAGTTCCTCCATGAAGTAGGAAGCTTAGTGATGATACCGCCGGCAACAAACTTGTCCGGTAGCATGCAATTGAAGTGCTCAAGTTCTCTAGCAAATGACTGTATCTCATGAGCCTGCTCAACCACAGAGCGCTCTTCATTCATCCTGTAATCATAAAATTGCTCCATGATGTACAACTCAGTGCCGGCATCCGAGACCCCAAACTTGGCCTCGAGTGTGTCCCACATATCTTTTCCA
This sequence comes from Triticum aestivum, assembly GCF_018294505.1. NCBI lineage: Eukaryota > Viridiplantae > Streptophyta > Magnoliopsida > Poales > Poaceae > Triticum > Triticum aestivum. The sequence continues at coordinate 811,700,066 of NC_057801.1, forward strand.
TTGTCAATTGACGCATAAGCATCAACTATGTTCTCACCAAGAACACTCAAGAGAGCAGCCTTAAACAAGGTATCCATTTTCTGAAAAGCTTGTGCCTGCTGGGCATCTTGCTCTCCTTCAGGTTTGCCAAGAGTAGCGTCATAGCAGCTCATGGTCTGAAACCATAAGACTGCTCTCACGGCCACCTCTTATAGTGGATACCCCCAAACATAGGAGGTCTCATGGAAGCAGCAAAACCACTCGGGGTAAATTGCCTATAATAAGGTTTTTGGATTGTTGGAAATATGAGCAATTTACCGAATGATTTTATTAACAAAAATACTAGATAAAGCATGACTAAAATAGCAAATATACAGCAAGTCATGCAATCTGACAGAGAGAAGGTAAACATCGTCTTCATATATGAACTTGAGGTAAACACATCTAGAATAGACACTAGATGAAGTTGCTTATACGAAACAGAACATAACATACGTAGGGCAGAAACTAGAGCTAAGAACTGTAGGAGGACTTCTAACAAAAAGGAGAAGAACACGTACGACACAGCAGCAGCAGAAGCGCTGGACTTGGGGTCGGTGTCCTTGCCTGCCATGTCGTCGAGGACGTCGTGGACGTCGGGGAAGTAGTCGTCGGCGACCGGATCGTCCGTGATGAAGCGGCCAGTAGTCACGCTGAGCGCTCCCCAAAAATCTTATCACCCTTCTCCCGTACAAGACTCAAAAGGTGCGGTATCGGAGGCCTACTGTCCTGACGTGCGGTGCACGCCGCAAGCCGGGATGAGGAAGACAACAGTAGCACAAAGATTGGCACTGTGTGGTGAGAGGAAGAGGACCTTCTGATGTGTCTCTCGGGAGAGGAGTGACCTCTCTTATATAGGCACAACAGAGGGACGCGAACAGGCTGCGCCGGGAGGTGAAGTAACAGAGCGAGATGAAGTGAACAGGCAGCACGCAAAGAGGTGCGCCGTTCGTATTCATTATCCACTACCGCAAAAACTTTTCAGCTCCCAGGTGACCTTTCGTATACCCGTAGTGCGTGGCAAAAATTAGACATCGGCTCATTCCCGCGTGGCGTGGCGTGGCGTGGCTGGCGGCGCGGCAGGCGGCGGAGGAGGAGCGCGCGTGGATGTCCCTCTTGTTCTCATGCTCATACAAGTGGGGAAGGAGCCTCCCTTATAAAGAGGTCCAACTCCCTCTAAACTAGCAAGCTGGGACTAAACTTTTAGTTCCACCTCTTGCCTTGCATGAATGGGCTGCGTGGGCTTCTAGGATTTATTAGGAATTTCTGAAACTGCTATTGGGCTAGGCCCAAATAGGCAAAAAATTCCAGCAGTAACATCAGCATTGTCGTCGCCGCTGATGAGGAGCCGTCGGCAACATCTCGCTGCTCTGCTTTGCTTCTTACTTAACCCACGTATATGCTCAATCTTTCCATCGGTCCAACAAGACATTTGCCGGGCAGATTGATGTACAAGAAAAGTGTTGTGGGTATAACCACACGACACCACACCACACCACACCACATGTGAGGCGAATGCATGACCTTTAGTCAGAGCTAGTGCGGGAGAAATAATGATTCAGTAAATAACACTGGGTACATGCTTTGATTCATGATGAAAGATAGAGAAAACTTAGTTTTATTTCTATATGATCCAGGGAATTTAATATGCTTTGATTCATGATGAAAATTCGATTTGCTTTAATATTTTGAACAGAAAATACTTTGATAATTTTGGTTGCATACATTTTATATAATTTTAGTTTCAATAATACTAGAGGTTTATAAAAGTTTTTTGAGTTAATTCCTTTTGCTATTGGAGTTTTATAAAAGCTTTTTAGTTGATTCTTTTTGCTATTGAAGGATATTATAGTATTGTTTTAGTTGATCATAACATAATATTTTAATTGATTATTTTTAGTTCATTCTTTTTGCTATCAGTTCATTCTTTTTGCTATTAGTTCATTCTTTCAGCTAAATAACACTTAAATTGAAAGGCACTACAAATGAACTCTCAAAGGTTGAAAGTTGGCATGGTATCATCGTTTCACCCACATAGCATGTGGTAAAAAGTTGAGAGGGTTACGACAAAAACTGGATGCACTTCGTGTACAAAGTAGACAATCTCTTTGGAAGTATCAGGGTTTCGGACGAAAACTCATCTGTTACAAAGGGATTTCATTTGTTCGTGCAAACGTTGCAGGTCCTCCTGTGCCTCCGGTGTATCTTTTGTCTTCCCGTACACGCTCAGGAAGCCTAGTAGGTTCACGCAAAGGTTCCTCGTCGCGTGTATCACATGGATTAAAGAGCGGACCCCTAGGTCTTTCCAGTAGGGTAGGTCCCAAAATATAGATTTCTTCTTCCACATGGGTGCGCGTCCCTCGGCGTCGTTCAGAAGAGATAGTCCGCTGGGACCCTTTGCGAAGATTACTTTTAAATCATTGACCATAGCAAGTACGTGATCACAGGTACATATGGCGGGCTTCTTCCGGTGATCTGCCTCGCCTTTGAAATGCTTGACTTTCTTTCGACATTGATGGTTAGTCGGAAGAAATTGACAATGCCCCAGGTACACATTCTTCCTGCATTTGTCCAGTTATATACTTTCGGTGTCATCTAAACAGTGCGTGCATGCGTGGTATCCCTTGTTTGTCTGTCCTGAAAGGTTACGGAGAGCAGGCCAATCATTGATGGTTACAAATAGCAACGCATGCAGGTCATATTCCTCCTGTTTGTGCTCATCCCACACACGTACACCGTTTCTGATCCACAGCTGTAAAAGTTCTTCAACTAATGGCCTTAGGTACGCATCAATGTCGTTGCCGGGTTGCTTAGGACCTTGGATGAGAACTGGCATCATAATGAACTTCCGCTTCATGCATAGCCAAGGAGGAAGGTTATAGATACATAGAGCCACGGGTCAAGTGTTGTGATTGCTGCTCTGCTCCCCAAAAGGATTAATTCCATCCGCATGTAAACCAAACCATGCGTTCCTTGCGTCACCTGTAAACTCCTCCCAGTACTTTCTCTTGATTTTTCTCCACTGCGACCCATCAGCGGGTGCTCTCAACTTCCCGTCTTTCTTACGGTCCTCTCTGTGCCATCGCATCAACTTGGCATGCTCTTTGTTTCTGAACAGGCGTTTCAACCGTGGTATTATAGGAGCATACCACATCACCTTGGCAGGAACCCTCTTCCTGGGGCGCTCGCCGTCAACATTACCAGGGTCATCTCGTCTGATCTTATACCGCAATGCACCCCATACCGGGCATGCGTTCAAATCCTTGTACGCACTGCGGTAGAGGATGCAATTATTAGGGCATGCATGTATCTTCTGCACCTCCAATCCTAGAGGGCATACAACCTTCTTTGCTGCATACGTACTGTCGGGCAATTTGGTTATCCTTTGGAAGCTTCTTCTTCAATATTTTCAATAGCTTCTCAAATCCTTTGTCAGACACACCATTCTCTGCCTTCCACTGCAGCAATTCCAGTACGGTACCGAGCTTTGTGTTGCCATCTTCGCAATTGGGGTACAAACCTTTTCTGTGATCCTCTAACATGCGATCAAACTTCAGCTTCTCCTTTTGACTTTCGCACTGTCTCCTTGCATCAACAATGACCCGGCGGAGATTGTCACTGGGCACATCGTCTGGTTCCTCTTGATCTTCAAAAACTTCCCCCGTTGCAGCATCACCGTATTCAGGGGGCACATAGTTGTCATCTTCCTCTTCTTCTTCGTTGTCTTCCATCATAACCCCTATTTCTCTGTGCTTGGTCCAAACATTATAGTGTGGCATGATACCCTTATAAAGCAGGTGGGTGTGAAGGGTTTTCGAGTGAGAGTAAGACTTCGTATTCCCACATATAGGGCATGGACAACACATAAAACCATTCTGCTTGTTTGCCTCATCCACTTCGAGAAAATTATGCACGCCCTTAATGTACTGGGAGGTGTGTCTGTCACCGTACATCCATTGTCGGTTCATCTGCGTGCATATTATATATAATTAAGTGTGTCAAAAACCATTACAGAACATCATGAATAGATAAGTGACCAAATTAATAGAAGTTCATCATAACATTAAAAGCAAAGTACATACATATTTCTCATTGAACAACATATAGCTCTCTAGAGCGTCTAATTAAACCATACATTGAAACTATGTAAAACATTTCAATGCAACAACAAATGCAATCATAATCGCAACCAAGGTAACAATTGATCCAACGGCATAATGATACCAAGCCTCGGTATGAATGGCATATCTTCTAATCTTTCTAATCTTCAAGCGCATTGCATCCATCTTGATCTTGTGATCATCGACGACATCCGCAACATGCAACTCCAATATCATCTTCTCCTCCTCAAATTTTTTATTTTTTCCGTCAAGTAACTGTTTTCTTCCTCAACTAAATTTAACCTCTCGACAATAGGGTCGGTTGGAATTTCCGGTTCACATACCTCCTAGACAAATAAAATATATTTCACGTTGGTCGGCACAATTGTCGTAAACAATAAATGAACCAAATAGTTATAAAGATAATATATATCACATCCGAATCATAGACAGGACGAGGGCCGACGGGGGCGGATACCAAAACCATTGCACTATATAATAAGAAGCAATAATAGAAGTAAGAAAATTATACAAGTATCTATCTAAACATACAAGTAAGAATTTTTTTTCCTTTCATAAAGAATATAAGAACAAGAGGCTCACCACGGTGGTGCCGGTGACGAGATCGGCGTGGGCGATCGACAGCGGTGAAGACGGGGACGGGACGTGATGGACCGCTAAACCTAGACAAATATTGAGGAAAATGGAGCTTGGAGGTCGAGCTTGGAGAGGAGAAAGCTTAAGTAGTGTGGCTCGTGCATTTCATCAAACACCTCATGTGCATAGGAGGTGAGCTAGAGCTCCACAAAGCCCTCCCCTCGCCGGCCAAAAAAAACAGAGCAGTATGGAGTGCTCTGCTCGCCGGCGAGGGGGTATATATAGGCACATCATTGGTCCCGGTTCGTGGCTAGAACCGGGACTAAAGGACACCAACCGGGACCAATGGTGGGGGGCAGGAGCGAGGCACATTAGTTCCGGTTCGATCCTCGAACTGGGACCAAAGGTGCGAGTGAACCGGGACCAATGCCCCACGATGGCCTGGCCGGCCCGCTGGCCTCACGAACCGGGCCCTATGCCCCCATGGGTCCTGGTTCTAGGATGAACCGGGACTAATGGGCTGGCCCGGCCTGAACCAAAGCCATGTTTTCTACTAGTGGGTAGAAGGTAATACCCAATTGTTTCCTTAGGGTATCCTATGAAGACGCACTTCTCCGATTTGGGTTCGAGCTTATCAGGCTGAAGCCTTTTGACATAAGCATCGCATCCTCAAACTTTAAGAAACGACAACTTAGGTTTATTACCAAACCACAATTCATACGGTGTCGTTTCAACGGATTTTGACGGTACCCTATTTAATGTGAATGCAGCTGTCTCTAATGCATAACCCCAAAACGATAGTGGTAAATCGGTAAGAGACATCATAGATTGCACCATATCTAATAAAGTACGGTTACAACATTCAAACACACAATTACGATGTGATGTTCCAGGTGGCGTGAGTTGTGAAACTATTCCACATTGTTTTAAATGAAGGCCAAACACGTAATTAAAATATTCACCTCCACAATCAGATTGTAGAAACTTTATTTACGATGATTCTCCACTTCACTATGAAATTCTTTGAACTTTTCAAATGTTTTTGTAAGTGCATCTAGTGCCACCCCTAGTTGGTTTTGGAGTATTGACGACAAAGTTGGTTGAGGGACTAATGCGTTTGTGAGAATTGCAGGATAACGCAGGTAGTGTCCCTCATTGATTCAGTTTACCTACCGGAGATGACCCCTAAAAATGTTTGAAGACATTGACGACAATGGTGGTATGTGAAGATATTCACATTGAAGACTATGACATGAGAAGACATTGAGTGAAGACTATGGAGCGCGAAGACTGTGTTGTTTCGTTGTTTCCTTTTCTTCTTTGTTGAGTCATAGGAACCACCGTACTGTTAAGTGGGGTCCAAGTGAACAAAGTCAGAGTGACTGAAGTGATGCTCAACCCAAATCCTATGTCTTCGAGCGAAGACAATGAGAGCAAATCTTATCCAGAGCTGGATGAGTCAGCTTTGCTTGTAGCCCAAGTAAAGTCGTCGTGTGTGTTTGAAATCTGACCGTTGGAACACGTGTCAGTTCCTTAGTGACCCAGGGTCATTTCGAACATATCAGGTCGGGTTGCCTTGTGGCTATAAATAGCCCACCCCCTACACCATAAATTAGTGGCTGCTCAGAGTTAGTTTACGACTTTTGTCGTTTTGAGAGCAACCCACCTCGAAGCCTTTGAGAGAGAAATCCTTGCAAGGACAAAGCCCAAACACCCAGAGCCAAAGAGTGTTAGGCATCACTGAAGTCTTTCTGTCTGAGTGACCTGAAGACTTATTACACTTGAGGACTGTGTATCCTCTAGCCAGTTAGGCGTTGCGTTCCGAGCATCCAAGAGTCATTGTGGATCACCGGTGAACGAAGTCTGTGAAGGTTCGGAAGTCTACCTTGAAGACTTACCAGAGTGATTGGGCGAGGACTGTGTGTTCTTAGCTCAAGGGGAATAAGGTGAAGACGCGTTCTTCTGAGTTGAATCTCAGCCTCCCTAACCAGACGTACAGTTGTCACAATAACTGGAACTGGTCCAACAAATCCCGTGTCTTCAACAAGTGACTAGTTCTATCTTTTCCCTCCCTTTACTTTGAGTTAGTCTTCGTGAAGTCATTGCCTATTTGTCTTATCTGTTTGACTTCATTGCTTGACTACTATCGTTGATTGGCTTCATACTATCTTCCATCCTGATCCTCACTACCTAGCTGCTATTAGTCTTTGTACGTTCACACAATTGCATACTTGACTATGGCTTGCTTGTTGTAGTTTATCTTCCGCTGCATATCAATTAGGTCATTTCTATTGCTTGTCTTCGAAACTTCCATGTTTTGAAGACTTTGATAAAAATCGCCTATTCACCCCCCCTCTAGTCGATAACTAGCACTTTCAATTGGTATCAGAGCAAGGTACTCCCTTGTTCTGTGTGATTTAGTTTAACCACCTAGAGTTTAGCTATGTCAACTGCAGGGATAATCAAAGTCCCCGCTGCTTGCCCCGTGTTCGATGGAACTGAATATCCCTACTGGAAGAATAAGATGTGCATGCATCTTGAAGCCATTGATGTCGACCTCTGGTATGTCGTCAAGAACGGCATTCCCAAAACTGGTGAAAGTGTCACCCCTGCTGATGTCAAGAAGTTCATTCAACTGGACTCGACTGCAAAGAACATCATCTGTGGTCATCTGACCAAAGGACAGTATGGCCGTGTGAGTGCTCTGGAAACATCAAAGCTAGTCTGGGACTGGCTATCCAAGGTCAAGGAAGGTGTCTCAACTCAAAGAGATCAAAGGATCAGTGTTCTTCGCAACCCCTTCAACCGCTTCAAGAGAAACGACAATGAAAATGTCCAGCTCACGTTTGATCGCCTCACCGACATCACAAATGAGCTTCAGGCTCTCGGCGCCACTGAGATTACCAAGCATGAAATCGTCAAGACACTACTGAGATCTCTTGACAGCTCCTTTGACACCCTTGCCCTCATGATACAAGAACGCCCTGACTTCAAGACTCTCGATCCGTCTGATATACTTGAGAGGCTCAACACACATGAGTTCCAGCTTTCTGAGAGAAGAGATATCTATGTCCCCAACTATGGCCGAACTCGCACTTTGAAGGCAAAAGTGGTTTCCTCATCTGAAGAAGAATCTGACTGCGGTTCTGATGATCCTGAAGACATTGGAAAGGAACTTGCTATGCTTGTGAAGAAGTTCCAGAAGTTCACCAAGAAGAAGGGCTTCAGAAAGTCTTCACGATCCAGTTCAAGAAATGATGAAGCTTCCACTCAAGACAACAAGAAGAGAACATGTCACAAGTGCAAGAAGCCTGGGCACTACATCTCTGAGTGTCCACAATGGGACACTGAGAAGAAAAAGAAGAAGAGCAAGGAATATGATTCTGATGTCAAGAAGAAGAAGAAATCTTCAAAGTCTTCTTCCAAGTCCTCATCAAGGTCCTCATCTCATAAGAAGAGCTCATCTGGCAAGGCTCGTGCTTTTGTTGGCAAGGAAATGGATTCAGAGGAGGAGTCTGCTTCTGAGGAGGCGGAGGTGGAATCTGAAGAGGAGTCCGACGCTGGCGTTGCAAGTCTGGCTCTAGCCACAGCCTATGTTGCCAAGTCCATCTTCAACACTGAAGACAATGACTTCCACACCAACGCTGATGTTGATGACAAGGACGATCCTGCTCCCACCTACTGCTTCATGGCATGTGGTGCCAAGGTAAAATCACGAGATGCTTACTTCCAAACATCAAGTGAAGATGACTCTGATTGTGAATCAAAACCCAGCTACAAAACTCTTGCTAAAATTGCAACTGAACAACAAAAAGCTATGGAACACACTCAAAAACTGTTAGACAAAAACGATGACCCGTTGGACGCGGAAATGACACGTTCACAGTCCTTAGTTGAAGACATAAAAAATCTTCATGCTAAGTACCAAGAACTTGAAAGTCTTCATGAGACGCTCTCAACCTCTTATGAAAAGCTCTCCTATGATTATATTCAAAGGAAGCAAGATCTTGAGAAATTGAAAGCAGCTCATGAAGATCTTCAAAAGGAGAATGAGTCACTTCGCGCTCAACAGATCTGTACCGCTCAGGAATGATCTGAACCACCATGTCTGAAATGCATTGAGCGTGATAACGCTACCTCTGTTGCTGAATGTTCCACTTCTGCTACTGTTGCTTTGTCTTCAACTACTGATGTGGTAACTAACCCCTCTGCTGAGGATACCACTACTATTGCTGATGAAAATGCTAGGTTGAAGACATTGCTTGAAACAGGGATGTATAAAAGTCTGAAAGGACATCAGACACTTTGCGATGTCCTCAAAAAGTAGATTCTGAACCGAAACCCTAGGAAAGAGGGTGTTGGGTTCGAGAGGAAAATGAATGCTGATGGCTCCTACTGGAAGCCTGAGCAGTATCCCAAAACCAGATGGGTTGCTGCAAAGGAACCTTCAGTGGATCCATCCACCTTATCTGGCTTTACCTGTGCTAATCCCATTATCATTGATGAATCCTTTGATGCAAACTATAAACTGTTCAAAAATCAGAATGGTGAAGTGTTTGCCAGGTATATTGGTACTAACTGCAGGAATGGACCACCTATGAAGAAGATCTGGGTTTCCAAAAGTTGTCTTGAGAATCTTCCTGTGAATGTGGTCATGACACCATCAGGGAAGAAGACAAACCCCAGACCAAAGGCATCATATGGTCCAACGGCTTCATACGGATATAGGACTCACCTGAGTCACCCTAAGGCCAATGTTTTGCAGGGAAATTGTACTCAAACTTATGAATATGAGCGTGTGTCTTCAAACCGCTATGTTCATAGAACTAAGAACTTTTCTGCTTATTCATATGAGTATCATTCATCTCCTGCAAAGCTATTTGCTAGGGCTCCAAAGCCGAAATTCTCAGATGCTGCACTTAGACTCATTGCTTCTAAGCCACCCCTGAAGATGTGGGTGGTGAAGAAGAATTAACTCTCTTTTGCAGAATATGGTCTCCAGCCAGCAATTAAAGGCGTCTGATACTATTGCTGGGGACCTAAAACACTATAAGGGACGCATGATAAAATGGTCTTACTATATATTTCACATGAGAATTGCTTACCAGTCATACTATGAGTTCGAACCTTGATCTAAGTTGTGATAATCCTTGTGTGTGTCAAATGCTTATGCTTCACAACACACTATGTGAAGCCTATCCTCCTAACTGCACTGTAGGGTATGACACCTCATGCTTCAGAGTGGATTATGGACAGCGGATGCACTAATCATATGACTGGTGATCGAAGTCTTCTCATGGACTCAACCTTACGTCCATTAGACAAGAGTCACATCACATTTGCTGACACTGGTAAAAGCAAGGTATTGGGTCTAGGTAGAGTTGCAATCTCAAAGGATCAACACATGGATAAAGTGATGCTTGTTGAATCCCTTGGGTTCAACTTAATGTCTGTCTCAATGCTTTGTGACTTGAACATGATTGTGCTATTCGGAAAATATCGTTGCCTTGTACTAATGGAATCTGACAAGTCTCTAGTCTTTGAAGGGTATAGGAAAGATGATCTATACTTGGTAGATTTCTCAGCAGGTCCACAGCTTGCCGTATGTCTTCTTGCAAAAGCTTCAGAATGCTGGCTCTAGCATCGGAGGCTGGGGCATGCTGGCATGAGAAACTTACACACACTCGTCAAGAAGAAGCATGTCATAGGCATTGATGGTGTCAAGTTCAAGAAGGATCATTTGTGTGGTGCCTGTGAAGCTGGAAAAATGACTAGGGCGAAGCACCCCTCGAAGACAATCAGGATGACATCTCAACCCTTCGAGTTGTTACACATGGAATTATTTGGCCCTACTCACTACTCTACCCTCACAACAACAGCTTGTCTCTATGGCTTCGTCATTGTTGATGACTACTCAAGATATATACAGGGGTGCACATAATTCTCTACAAGACTGAAGTACAAGATGTCTTCAGATGCTTCGCAAATCGAGCCATGAACAATTATGGCGTCAAGATCAAGCATATCAGAAGTGACAACGGCACTGAGTTCAAGAACACCGGGCTTGATCTTTATCTGGATACAATGGGAATCACTCATGAGTTTTCTACTCCCTATACACCTCAGCAAAATGGCATTGTTGAGCGCAAGAACAGGACCCTCATTGAGATGGCTCGAACAACGCTCGATGAGTACAAGACACCAAGATAGTTTTGGCCTGAAGCTATTGATACAGCATGTCATATCATCAACCGTGTCTACATCCATAAGCTTCTGAACAAAACATCCTATGAGCTCCTCACTGGCAAGAAGCCAAATGTCAGTTACTTCAGAGTATTTGGTGCTAGGTGCTGGATCAAGGATCCCCATCACAAGTCAAAATTTGCACCTAAGGCTCACGAAGGCTTCATGCTCGGTTATGGAAAGGACTCGCACTCTTACAGAGTCTTCAACCTCTATCACTATAAAATCGTTGAAACTGTGGACGTGAGATTTGATGAAACCAATGGTTCACAACGAGAGCTCCTGCCAAGCACACTAGATGAAGCTCCTCCCAGCGAATCTATCAAGCTGATGGGAACTGGTGAAATCATGCCTTCTGAAGCACAGCCTGAAGAGGAACTTATCATTTCTGCACCAAACCAACCTGAGGACAATGCTCAGACCGAAGACAATCCTCCCAATGATGACAATGATCAGAATGAGCAAGGTCTTCGTCCAGTTCATCCTCGTGTTGCAAATTAAGTACAAATTGAGAAGATAATTGATAGCATCAATGCACGTGGTCCACTTAATCGCTCAAGAGCAACACAGTTAGCAAATTTCTGTGGGCATTTTTCATTTGTGTCAATTTCAGAACCCAAGAAAGTTGCTGAAGCTTTTATGGAACCTGAATGGATTCAATCCATGCAAGAAGAACTTCAATAGTTCAAGCTGAATAATGTTTGGGAACTTGTCAAGCGCCCTGACCCTCGTAAGCATAACATTATTGGCACTAAATGGATATATCGGAACAAGCAAGATGAGCATGGTCAAGTCGTCAGAAACAAAGCATGTCTTGTGGCTCAAGGATATAATCAAGTTGAAGGAATTGACTTCAATGAAACATTTGCTCCTGTAGCTAGGCTTGAAGCTATTCGCATACTGCTAGCCTATGCTAATCACCACAACATCTTACTATATCAAATGGATGTGAAGAGTGCATTCCTCAACGGCAAGATTGAAGAAGAAGTGTACGTTGCTCAACCACCTGGCTTTGAAGATCCAAAACATCCTGATATGGTGTAGAAACTAAACAAAGTACTGTATGGCCTCAAACAAGCTCCTCGCGCTTGGTATGATACGATCAAAGACTTCCTGAAGAGCAAAGGCTTCAAACCTGGATCCCTCGATCCCACACTCTTCACGAAGACATATGATGGTGAACTGTTTGTATGCCAAATATATGTGGATGACATTATCTTCGGCTGCACCAACCAGAAGTATAGTGATGAGTTTGGATACATGATGCAAGAGAAATATCAGATGTCCGTGATGGGTGAGCTGAAGTTCTTCCTTGGTCTTCAAATTCGTCAGCAAAGGAATGGCATCTTCATATCTCAAGAAAAATATCTCAAAGATTGTCTGAAGAAGTTTGGAATGCAAGATTGCAAAGGTTACACGACGCCAATGCCAGCCAAACACCATCTTGGTCCCGACAACAATGGTAAAGAGTTCGATCAAAAGGTATACCGCTCCATGATTGGGTCTTTACTTTACCTATGTGCATCTAGGCCAGATATCATGCTTAGTGTTTGCATGTGTGCTCGATTCCAAGCGGCACCAAAGGAATCACATCACCTAGCTATGAAGCGAATTCTTCGATATTTGGCTTACACCCCAACACTCGGATTATGGTATCCAAAGGGCTCAAAATTTGATCTGGTTGGATTCTCGGATGCTGATTATGCTGGTGACAAGGTGGATCGCAAGTCTACATCAGGCACATGTCACTTTCTGGGACGATCACTTGTCTGTTGGTCTTCAAAGAAGCAAAACTATGTATCACTCTCAACTGCTGAATCTGAATACATTGCTGCTGGTTCTTGCTGCGCTCAACTTCTATGGATGAAGCAAACTCTCAAGGACTATGGCGTCAATCTGAAACAAGTACCTCTCTTCTGAACGAAAGCGCCATCAAGATTGCCAACAATCCAGTTCAGCACTCGAAGACAAAGCACATTGAAATTCATCATCATTTTCTCAGAGATCATGTCATGAAGAAAGATATTGACATCATTCACGTCAACACTGAAGAGCAACTGGCAGATATCTTCACAAAGCCCTTGGATGAGAAAAGGTTTTGCAAGTTACGGTGTGAGCTAAATATCTTGGAATCCTCAACTGTCCTGTGATCAGGCACACATCCTAACACTTATGCATGTTGATGACTTAGATGTGCAACACACGAAGTAAAGTATATCTTCAATCAATGAAGACTTACATTCTGAGTGTGAATACATTAACGTGGAATTTGACTTCGGAGCGCCACGATAATTGTGCGTCGTGTCTGGGTCTAATACTTCCTATACGGTGGGTAACGCCACCACCAAATTTCTTGGTTTGAAGTGTTTCACTCATGGCGTTATTTTTGCAATATCTTCGCATTTGATTTGTCTTCAAGATTTCAACTTATCTTCATGATTTACTTCACTATGTTGATTTGATTGCTTTCTCATATATATATATATATATATATATATATATATATACATATATATATATATATACACTAGTATATATATATATACTAGTATTCTGTACTCTATAGCATTCACTTATAGCTATGTCTTCATTGTTGAATCTTTTGAACTAAGTGAATGTGATCGGACCCTAATCTCTCTATGTTTTCTATCTCAAACTCTATATGTCCAAATCATATGCATTCTATTGAAACTGTCAAATGTCCTCTCTGCATCCTTGTCAGCAGAAGACACAGAGACAAAATTAAGTCTGTTTTAAATGATTCATCCTTATTGTTTGAAATCCGGAGAAGCTGGAACAACCATCCGACAAACTTGGCGGGCGTGGGAACGTGGGACAACTCTGAGTATGTTGCATGCTTGCCACATGTCCCTCTGATGTGAACAGGCAAGGGCACCTGCGTAATTGCGCTATGCCGCACACCTTCTTATAAATATGTGTCCCCTGCGGTCAAGAAAACCTTCTTCCACCTCTCCACCTCGTCAAAACCCTAGCGCCAACGCTAGCTCTCGACGACGCCGGCGACGAAGCGCTTAGCTGCCGTGACTTCTCCGACGCTGTCCTCACGCCGGCCGCGGACATCGTACTCTCCGCCGCCGCCGTAGGTGTCCTCCGTCGCCAAGTTAGGGCACGGTGGATTGAACTGCTCGGTCTCATATTCATCCCATCTAGCAGTTCTTCGTGTGGTAAATATAACTCTATTTTTACCACCTTCTTGATCCTCAGTGATTCATCCTATTTACCAAAATTGGTTTCTGTCTATACAATGTTAGATCTATTCTGTCTGCATCTCATACTGCCTAGTATATTCACTTAAGCTTCATATATAGTTAGATTCCTCACTTGTACTTATTCACGGATTCGTACAAATCTGGAACCAACTCTCAACATATAAGTGAATGTCTTCGCAACATGAGGTCAATGTCTTCAAACTGATTTATCTTCAAAATCTTCTGAGAATGCATATGACCTCTTCCCCTTCCCTCGCATCTCTAATGCTGTCACAGGTACATGTCCATGGGAGAATCCCTAGGTTCTCATAGTCTGTATTCGTTTGCAGAATTCTTACAGCAACACATTAACTCTCCCGAAGCCAGTTCCTGTTTGTCCAGCAAGCGAAAGCCTTTGAAGCCTTTGAACATATTGAAGCCATTCAGTTTGAAGTTCATGGCTGCAGAAAAATCTGTAAGGAAGGGTGGCAGACAGCGTCGAGGGGGAACATCAAAAGATTTGCCTGATGACCTCGCAGACCTTTACAAGACAGATACTGATGAGGATTACAATCAGCGCAAGACACGAATCCAATGGATTTGACGATATTGGGCTGAACAATGGTTCAAGTACAAGTTCGTGACCCAGGAGTACGCTGAGAAGAATGCTATCAAAAGTCCTTGGGGTGATATTCTCTATCGAGGCCTTCCCCCCAAGAACAGAGCTGAAGCTATTGCACAAGAATTCTATCCTTGTATGGTCCATGGACCACAGCCTGAAAATGCCGATCCATCATCATTGCTCTGGTGTCGTGACGATAATCTCTTCAAGCGCAACTTCCAGCATGCAAAGGCATCGGCAAAGGAAAACAAGAAGTCATTGGGATTAGACTTCAACCCTGGTCCCTCTGCTCCCTGTGCTGACGGCTCACGTGATGCGGAACCAAATGAAATCGGCCCCTTTACGAACCTTGATGGCCTCATCACATACATCTTGGTACAAGGTGCCAAAGTAGATCATTCTGACAATGGTGATGACACCGATGAAGCCCCAGTTCCACCTCCAAAGCCACAGAAGCTAAAGAAGACTAAGGCTTCAACATCAGCTGCTCCTCCAAAAGCTTCACGTACGAAGCCACTGGCCACTGCACCTCCTGAAGACAGTGTGCAGTCTGAAGATCTATCACTCATCTCCAAGAAGACGGAGAAGAAAAAGAAAATCATCAAGAGTACTGATCAGACATTGACTCCTGCTGCCATTCTACGTGAAGAGCACATTGATCTGTCCAGCGATGACGATCTTGCAGATGATGCTCTTGAGCAACTGATCAAGAGCAAGGAAGAAGCAGAGGTCTTTAATAATTTTCCTCTCTTTGATGTGGCAATCATCCATAACTTCATTGATGAGTGGTTTGATACCCCAAATCTCAGCTTTGATGATCTGCAACTTCCAATTGGCCTCAGCGTCTCCTTCAATGGCACCATTGCTTCTGAGCTAGCTCTTGCTCAGCGCATTGTTGAACTGAAGCACAAGATCGACTATGAGAAAGCTTAGTTCAAGAAGCATGTGGCCAAGCTCAGCGTGCAAGATGTCAAGAACTTCAAGATCATGCTTCACGAGCTCAAAGAAGCCTTTCACAAGAAGCGTGAAGAAGCTAGAGGCTCTCGTGAGTGCATGAAGAGTCTGGCTGACAAGTGTGTGCTAGCCTACAATGAGGCTGAGAAGCGCAAGGCTCTTGGTCATCCTGGCATTGACCCCAGAATGGCTGCAAAGAAGAAGAAGCTATCAACTGTCCAATCTGCACCGTCAAGGCATGATGAACCTCGCATAGTTTTCCCAAGCAGCATGACAGGCTCGAAGCCAAAGGTCATGTCAACCGCTTCAGAACTGAAGAAGATGAGGGCTGCCGAGGCTGAAGCCAAAAAAAGGAAAAACACAAAAGCCTCTGATGCTGCTCCCTCCAAGAAGAAGCGCAAAACCAAGAAGAATCGGGCTGCTCCCACAGAGCCCCTTGTTGTTGAACCTATCTCAGTGGTTCGCCCTGCATCTGCAAACCAAGAACTACGAATGATTGTTCATGAGCCTGCTTCCACAGAGGCTCATGAAGCTGAAGAGATTCCAGCAGTTGATCCCATCGCTGCTGAAGACATTGGTCACCATGACAATGTTGAAGATGACGAAGTTCTTCCTCAGATTGAACACAACGTGGTATCATCGCCTGTTCTCACGAACAGCGAAATCATCAGCATTGGTCGTCCTTTGACGCCATTTGCTTAGGATGCATCATGGGTTAATCGCCCGCAACAACAAGACTCCCCCAGTACTCCCCAACAACAACAAGTCACACCATCTGTGCAAGTTGAAGAGGATGAGGCCCAGCCAACTCCATCTCCAAAGGCGTCACCTGTATTACAAAGGCTTCGCAAAGGACCAAGGCCTCAAGTCCTTCTTCCGAGCGTTCCAGAAGGAGAAGTGCACCACCAATCTGTTGCACGTCAAGTGTTTTCAGAAGCCACTCCAACTGTGAATGTCTCCATGTCTGAAGCCCAAGCTGCTGAAGACAATCCGGCTGCATCAGCCGATGACGAACATCAAGAAGAACGTGTCCCTACTCCCCCCATTACTGAATAAGCGGTTCCTGAAGTGAACGTGCCTGTGCCAGACCCTCCAGCTCATCAAGTGGAGGTTGAAAATGTTGATGCTGCCACCACTAACACAAATGAAGCCAATGATGTAGTCATGGCTGAGGCTAATGTGGAGCCTGCACCAAGCAACATGCTAGAAGTCAATGCTGCAACTGCTCCTGAAGCTTCTGTAGTGCAGCATGAAGCCACCGTTGTTGCCACTGCTTCTGTTCCGCCACCAAGGCCCTATACAATTGAGCAAGCATACAACCATGGCGAGCTAATCACAGTAAGATGGCCCGTTCTGGTCCCTCCGCCTAATGTCTCTGGTCCTCAGTTTGATCATCACATTGAGCATAGGCCTCAGGTCCAGAAACCAAAGCCAAGACTGCCAAGGTTTCTAGGTACTGCCAGATCTGCAGGGTCTTTCAATGCAAATGGCTTCAAAAGCCACAGCACCTTCTTTGACAGCTCAAAGAACCCCTACTCAAGGCCAAGAATATCATCTGATCGTTTCTGGAGTCATCAGCAACGAAGCTATTACTCCTGCATTCTGTATGATCAAGGGAGCATTTTCCCTCATATGCGCCTTGACACTGAAGCCATTGCTCGACTGCCATGCTTAGAAGAAGCAGTTGACTGCTTTCGTGATGCTGGTCTGCTCAGCTTTGTGACAGACAAAGAACATTGGAATGAAGAACTTTTGCTTCAATTCTATGCTACCCTCCACATTCGCGGCTACAACGGGGATACAAAGACATGGGTTCTCGAGTGGATGACAGGAAATGTTCATCATGAAGCCAAAGCTCTTGACATCATTGAGCTTACAGGGTTATCCACTCCCGGGGAGTTGTGCGAACCTGGTTGTCAACACCACCGCAATGCACTGGAGAGCATCTTCCATAAGCCAGAACCCAACATGAGCCATATGTTAAGCATGATGAAGCCTTTGCCACATGACGCTGAATACCCAAAGGAGTTCTTTGTTGATGACCTTGAGTATCTACCGCGCACCATATATCACATCATCAGGCGGACTCTATGGCCTATAAAAGGACATTCATCAGCTGCAAAACTTGAAGGAGCCATGAAGACATTGGTCTTTTACATCCTCAATGGCATCAGCTTCAATGCACAAGATTTCTTCCTCCGGCAACTGGCTGCGTCTGGATCTGACCTGTTTGGCCTGAAATTCTATGCTCCATGGGTCATGCGCCTCATCAAGCTACACTCTGCTATCAACTATCAGCCCTCTGCCCGCAATCATGTGATCTTTCTACCAGAGGTTGATATGTCAGTTGAAGCCATATATTCTGAACCTGCCAAGAAGCCTCTTTGTCTTCAAAATGCTGAACACCAAATCTTCACTCAGCCTATGGAAGGAGTCCAAGCAGTAACTCGTGTCTATCCAATGGCCGGAAACACTCGTGTACCTCATCATACGCCAACTGAAGCTACTGAGAGCACAATTGCCCAAAGATCTAAGAAGCGCTCTCGTGCCCTAAATGACCAAGAACTTCTTGTGGCACTGCATCAGAAACAAGACAAGCATCACTTTTGGCTCAAGCGTCAGATGCAAAGCCTCTTGGTGGATGTAAATCGCATTCGCAATCTTGCCACCAAGAATGCAATTGTCACTCACGAAACCTGTCGGCGATCATGGAAGAGTTTGACCCTGCTCAGTACTGAAGCAGATCTTCAAGACAATGGCTTCACTGAACGATTCAAGTTTGACTCCACTCCTCCACGGAATGCTGTCCTACGACGAACTCCATCCCTTGAAGACTCTGACTATTCTTCCTCCGCGGCAACTATGAATGCCAATGTGATCGATGATGAAGACGATGCTACTTCACCACCTCCTACTTCTGCACGCATCGACACTGCACCAAGTTCGTCTGTGCCGCCAAACAACAACGACAACCCTGCTGCTTCACCTACTCCTCATGAGGACGAGTAGATGCTCTATGTCTTCAAACCTTTTTGGTCATTACTGACAAAAGGGGGAGAAGCATATGAGTTTGATAGTCTTCAAGCGGGTTCATATGGGCGGTTGCTTTATATTTTGCCTATGTGTTTACAACTCTTGCTTTTGATACATTTTGTTCTTTGAGTTGTAACACTTAAACTCGATGGTCATCTGCAACTTATTTTCTTTTCCATGTGCGATGATAACTTCCGCACTTAGATCATTCTGCAGACGTCCATTTTTCATTATGCATGTCATCCTCTTAGTTATATCATTTCATGCATGATGAATTATCTTCATAAGTTGAAGAGGATCTCCACAAGTACAACCTGCCATGTGCATTTGCATTCCAAAAGCAAATTACTTATATGCACATCTTCAGGGGGAGCCCTTGCCACTTATGAAGACAATACCCTATCCTTTACAATTTCACATACTTCATTCCCGTTGAAAACTTCAACCAGTTTGTCATCAATCACCAAAAAGGGGGAGATTGTAAGTGCATCTGGTGCCACCCCTAGTTGGTTTTGGAGTATTGACGACAAAGTTGGTTGAGGGACTAATGCGTTTGTGAGAATTGCAGGATAACGCAGGTAGTGTCCCTCATTGATTCGGTTTACCTACCGGAGATGACCCCTAAAAATGTATGAAGACATTGACGACAATGGTGGTATGTGAAGATATTCACATTGAAGACTATGACATGAGAAGACATTGAGTGAAGACTATGGAGCGCGAAGACTGTGTTGTTTCGTTGTTTCCTTTTCTTCTTTGTTGAGTCATAGGAACCACCATACTGTTAAGTGGGGTCCAAGTGAACAAAGTCAGAGTGACTGAAGTGATGCTCAACCCAAATCCTATGTCTTCGAGCGAAGACAATGAGAGCAAGTCTTATCCAGAGCTGGATGAGTCAGCTTTGCTTGTAGCCCAAGTAAAGTTGCCATGTGTGTTTGAAATCTGACCGTTGGAACACGTGTCAGTTCCTTAGTCACCCAGGGTCATTTCGGACATATCAGGTCGAGTTGCCTTGTGGCTATAAATAGCCCACCCCCTACACCATAAATTGGTGGTTGCTCAGAGTTAGTTTACGGCTTTTGTCGTTTTGAGAGCAACCCACCTCGAAGCCTTTGAGAGAGAAATCCTTGCGAGGACAAAGCCCAAACACCCAAAGCCAAAGAGTGTTAGGCATCACTGAAGTCTTTCTGTCTGAGTGACCTGAAGACTTATTACACTTGAGGACTGTGTATCCTCCAGCCGGTTAGGCGTTGCGTTCTGAGCATCCAAGAGTCATTGTGGATCGCCGGTGAACGAAGTCTGTGAAGGTTCGGAAGTCTACCTTGAAGACTTACCAGAGTGATTGGGCGAGGACTGTGTGTCCTTAGCTCAAGGGGAATAAGGTAAAGACGCGGTCTTCTGAGTTGAATCTCAGCCTCCCTAACCAGACGTACAGTTGTCACAACAACTGGAACTGGTCGAACAAATCTTGTGTCTTCAACAAGTGAGTGGATCTATCTTTTCCCTCCCTTTACTTTGAGTTAGTCTTCGTGAAGTCATTGCCTATTTGTCTTATCTATTTGAGTTCATTGCTTGACTACTATCGTTGATTGGCTTCATACTATCTTCCATCCCGATCCTCACTACCTAGCTGCTATTAGTCTTTGTACGTTCACATAATTGCATACTTGACTATGGCTTGCTTGTTGTAGTTTATCTTCCACTGCATATCAATTAGGTCATTTCTATTGCTTGTCTTCGAAACTTCCACGTTTTGAAGACTTTGATAAAAATCGCCTATTCACCCCCCCCTCTAGTCGATAACTAGCACTTTCAGTTTTAGATTTGTGTTTCATTAAGTAGATATACCCTCAAATCATCTGTGAAGTTCAGAAAATAACGATACCCGCCACGAGCCTCAACACTCATTGGACTGCATACATCAGTATGTATTATTTCCAGTAAGTCATTGGCTCGTTCCATTGTTCCGGAGAATGGAGTTTTAGTCATCTTGCCCACGAGGCATTTTTCGCAAGTATCAAATGATTCATAAGCAAGTGATTCGAAAAGCCCATCTGCATGGAGTTTCTTCATGCGCTTTACACCAATATGACCTAAACGGCAGTGCCACAAATATGTTGCACTATCATTATCAACTTTGCATCTGTCGGTGTCAAAACTGGCGGATCTCAGGTAGGGGGTCCCGAACTGTGCGTCTAGGCGGATGGTAACAGGAGACAAGGGACACGATGTTTACCTAGGTTCGGGCCCTCTTGATGGAGGTAAAACCCTACATCCTGCTTGATTGATATTGATATTGTGGATGTTTACAAGAGTGGATCTACCACGAGATCAAGGAGGCTAAACCCTAGAAGCTAGCCTATGGTATGATTGTAATGGTTGTTGTTTTTCGGTCCTACGGACTAGAGCCATCCGGTTTATATAGACACCGGAGAGGGCTAGGGTTACATAGAGTCGGTTACAATGGTAGGAGATCTACATATCCGTATCGCCAAGCTTGCCTTCCACGCCAAGGAAAGTCCCATCCGGACACGGGACGAAGTCTTCAATCTTGTATCTTCATAGTCTTGGAGTCCGGTCGACGATGATAGTCCGGCCGATGATAGTTCGGCTGATGATGGTAGTCCGGCTATCTGGAAACCCCCTAATCCAGGACTCCCTCAGTAGCCCCTGAACCAGGCTTCAATGACGATAAGTCCGGCGCTTATATTGCTTGGCATTGCAAGGTGGGTTCCTCCTCCGAATGATAGAAGATTGTGAACACCAGGATAGTGTCCGGCTCTGTAAAATAAATTCCACATTCCACCGTAGAGAGAATAATATATACACAAGTTCAATCTGCTGACGTTTTTTGCGGCAGGATGTCACGCCACTACCAAGCCATTACTTGAATCGTTTTTTACTCTACCACCTCAGCGCATTTAGCGAAGCGGTTTGCTTGGCACGTCTTGTCGAAGCAGAGATCGTGTTCCCCCTTAATCCGGGATTCTCATCAATACGGACGTGGGTAACCCAACCGCGCCATTGATGGTGTCGCTTGGGGGATAAGCGAGTTTTACCAGGCCGATGGGGGACGCGTAGACTTCGCCCACCCATATAAGGGATAAGAATTCACCTTTTCACCTACGCCTTCTTCCTCCTTTGCTTATCCATCTCCATGCACTCGAGCTCCAGCGCCCAAGCCCGCACATCTCGTCTCAACCTTCCCCAGTCATGTCTGGAGCGGGAGGCAAGTGGATGACCTCCTCCGTTACGGAGGAGCATATCGAAAGACTGCGCAGCGCCGGCTACCTGTCCGGCGACATCGCGCACCGGCTGCCCGACGAGGGGCAGCTCATCCCCACCCCCAGGCCCCATGAGAGGGTCGTTTTTCTTCCCCACTTCCTCCGCGGTCTGGGCTTTCCACTTCACCCCTTTGTCCGGGGGCTCATGTTCTACTACGGCCTGGATTTCCATGATCTGGCACCAAACTTCATCCTAAACATCTCAGCGTTTACCGTCGTGTGCGAGGCCTTCCTCTGCATCCAGCCCCACTTAGGCTTGTGGCTCAAAACCTTCAATGTCAAGCCGAAGGTAGTGAAAGGCACTCAAGCGGAGTGCGGAGGCGCCATGTTGGGCAAGATGCCCAACGTCCTTTGGTTCGAAGGGGCCTTCGTGGAATCCGTCAAGGGGTGGCAATCGGGGTGGTTCTATATCACTGAGCCGCGCGACCCTACATGGGCGGCGGCCCCCGAGTTCAGATCTGGTATTCCCACGCAGCTCACCTCCTGGAAAGAGAAGGGCTTGCTGTGGGGTAGTTCGGAGGAGCTGACAAGACTCCAAGCCTGTATCCAGAAGCTGGTGAAGAAGCTCAGGCTGGTTAATGTGGTCCAAGTCATGCTCGTCCGCCGAATTCTCCCATGCCAAGAGCGGGCATTCAATCTGTGGGAGTTCAATCCGGAACAGCACCAGGCTCTGAGAGGACTCTTCGACACCACGTACGAAGGCGCCTGGAGGGTGCTGTTTAAGGGCGCCGAAGCCCCCGCATCCGCGACTGAAGATTGCGGATTTCGCTCGCAGCGCCAAGCCGACGAGGTAAGTGATTCTACCCCTTTACGGGACACTTGCTTTTCATAGTTTGACTCTATGCGGGTTTTAATTTCCCCCTTTTCCTTTGACAGGACTGGATGAGGAAGGCGGAGCAGATTATCTGCCCGGCTCCTATGCCAGAAAACCCAGTAGATGCTCGTCTAGCGAGGCTGCTGGTTCCGGCACCGCACGTGGTGCCGGAGAAGAAGGCCAAGAAGGAGGCCACGGGTGCTCGAAAGAGTTCCCGTTTTCAGGTGTCCGACGACTCCGGGGCGGACTCCTCCCCCGAAAAAGAGGAGGAGAAAGAGGACTCTCTCCCAGAGGATGGAGAGAGGAAGAGGAAGGCTTCCCCAATAGGGGAGGCCGAAGGGTCCAAGAGGGGAAGGACTATTCCCCCGGACAGCTCCGCCAACATCAACGTTGGCGAGGAAGAATGGCCTTCAAGGGCCAGGCCTCCGGCGAGATCGTAAGTATCCGGATTCCTGAATGATTTATAATTTCTTTTTCTGTGTCACATAGTGTCATTCTGATGCCGCATGCTGCATGTAGTCCGGCCAATGATGATCTCCCCGCTTCATCGAGCGGGTCGTTGGCTCCGTCGGACGTAGACTCCATCCCGACCGCCTCCACCCCTCGCGACACCAAGGACGCCGAGGTGGGATCCCAAGAAGGGACCCATCAGGGGGAGGCTCCGGAGGCGCCACAAGGCGGCCTCCCGGACTTTGTGCCGGACTCCACATAAGAACCCGCAGTGGTTCCGGAGTTCGGCCGGCGGCCCCTTCACACGAAGGGGAAGACCGTGACGCCGGCGGCTTCCGTCCAACCGGAGGCGCCGGACAATTTGTTAGAGGCGCTCCAGAGCGCTTCCATCGAGGAAGAACACCGCACTATTATGAGTGCGGTGATTCAGAAGGTACAGCTTGCCAAGAGCGGGCTGACCGAAGCCTGCAGTAGCCTTCTATTAGGCTTTAAGGTAAGAAGTTAAAAATATGCAATGTAATACCGCATAGACAGTAGCCCCTGATGCTCGGTTCGGTGTTCGGAAAGAAAAGCCGGACTGAGGATCTGAAAAAAAAAGATATACGCAGGGTTGCTAAAAAATTATGTCAATATGGGTTGCAGGCTGCGCTGCTGACCTCTGCCGCACTGACTGCGGAGGTTGGTGCTTTGAAGCAGGAGCTCGAGCGGTCCGAGCAAGAGCTCGACCGCGCCAAGAAGCAGCTCCAGGACAAAGAAGGTGAGTAACACCACTTTGAACTTGTACCTTACAGAAAAGGATTTAGGTTGCAACAAAAAATAACAAGGATAACATGGGTACTACAGGGGCCACGAACGAGTTGGCGACCCTGAAGGAGGCCGTGTCCGTGGCCGAACGCAATGCGGCCGCGGAACGGGCAGAGCGAGAAAAGCAGGAGGCGCGGGTGGCGGTGGTTCGGCAAGAGCTCCAAGCTCTCATGGAAAAGCATGAGAGTTTGGAGCGTGACTCAAAGACTCGAGAGTCCGAGCTTGCCTCGGCTCTCAAAAGTGCCAAAACTGCCAAGGCCGATGCCCATAAGTCCCTTCAGGAGATTGAGTTGGTGAGGAAGATAGCGGCGGGTAAGGCATTTTCCATGCAAAGCAAGCTTGTGAATGTAAACTACGTGTTACTTACCCGAATTCGGAGCTCTCCAGGGGCGTTTGCAGATCTGCCTCACAGCGTGTCTGATGCCGCCGCATTCTACCGAGCCGAGGAGGGGAGCTCAACGGAGAAGGTCTTCTGGTCTCAGTATGCTGAGGCCGGCCATCCGGTGCCCCCTAGCGACCAGCTGAAGCAGCTGGTCGAGCTCCACAAGGTGGCCGAGCAGGCCATGAAGGGCCTCATAGTCCGGCTGTGGCCTGGAGAGGCCATGCCTGGGAGCTACTTCGGCCTCGTGCGACGGTTGGTGGATGCGTGCCCCTGGGTGGAGGTTATCAAGCGCTCTGCCTGTATTGAAGGTGCTCGTCGGGCCCTTGCCCGCGCAAAGGTGCATTGGGGCAAGCTGGGTGCGGAGAAGCTAATCACTGACGCGCCACCAGCGGGCAAGGAATATCGTACGCCCGAGATGTACTATAAGACTATCCTGAAGGGGGCCCGCAAGATTGCGGATGAGTGCCCCAGGGATGTAGTTATTGAGTAAATTCGCAATGTGTTATCCTGTGCGCTGAAAACTTTGTTCATATGCGCTAAGCAACGCTTGTTAATTTAAAATATTACCTTCTGTGCGGCCGTTTATTAAATCTGAGAGATGGCAAGTCGTCGGCTTCAGCCCCCATGCCACGAGTGCTGGGGTGTTCGGGATAAACTTGAGCACTCTTGTACCCATTTTTTGGTCCATCTAGGGAGGCGCTCAACACAACGAACAAGGCAACCGGACTTATAGTGCTTGAACACTCTCACTTAGCCATAGAATTCTATAATTTTAAATTTCGGCGAAGCCCCTAGTATTCGGAAGACCGAATTCGGGGCGCTATCCACGCCTTCGTCGGACATTATCCGGAACTTCGCTCGAAGCGGCGTAGGTCTTTAAGGACCCGAAAAGACCTCTCGAACAGTGACCAGTCTCTCGCCTTATCATGACAGTCAGTTTTAGCTTTCTCCACTGAGGCGTTAACCCGGCTCAACCGGGGCGCAATCGCAATGGTTCTCCCAGTGCTACCTTAGCCGATAGAACGGAACGTAAGGTGCCAAACATGGGAGCCGGGCAAACCCAACTATTGACCCAAGACATGATTCGGAGCCGATTCATATAATGCTATAAGTTCGGGGTGCCGCACTTGTGAAAGTGTTCGGACTTGATCACACCATAATGCGGGGAACATAAGCCCCTGGTGTATTTGGCCGTACCAAAATGTACGGATGCAACATGTCGTAAATGAACATATATATATAAGGCAATGCAATTATGGGCAAAAAGTGCTGCATTTTATTCGAGAAGATCTGCTATGAGTGCGGAATGATACAAATAGTGCGGAAAGCAAGGGATTGGACGAATTAAAGGCGTCTCCCTCCAGGGGTAGGCCGCGGAATGGTGTATTTAACAAATTTAATGCTCGTAATGGAGACCACCCGAGTGTTCGTCGCAGCCTTTGTCCCTCCCTGGCTGTTGCATCATGAGTTCGGCGGGTTCGCCGCCGGACAGAGTTCTGTATAAAAAAGAGAGAAATAAAAGATAAAAAGAGCGACACACTTGGGAGCCCCTGGTGTGGTCGAACCGCACTCTGGGTCTGTTATGGTTGTGCCTCTCCCCCTATGCCCATGGTATCTCCAGGGCGTAATTATGTACGCGGAGAATTTGTCTTATAATTGTGCGAGGGCTGGGGTTGAGGCCGCATTGCTACGCGTGCTCGGTACGTGCGAGGTGGTTTTGGTTGATGTTGCTCCGGGCGCGTTTGGCCGTGTCCGGTCGTTTAATGGCCGGACTCGAAAATTGCCTTAAAAGGCCGCTCTGTACTTCTGCCGCGAGAGCCGCTGTATGTTCCTCCGTTCGGAGGGAGCGTTCCGTGTTTCCATTGACCGTGATGACTCCACGAGGGCCTGGCATCTTGAGCTTAAGGTATGCATAATGCGGCACCGCGTTGAATTTTGCGAACGCGGTTCGTCCGAGCAGAGCGTGATAGCCACTGCGGAACGGGACTATGTCGAAGATTAACTCCTCGCTTTGGAAATTATCCGGGGATCCGAAGACCACTTCCAGTGTAACTGAGCCTGTACAACTGGCCTCGACACCTGGTATGACGCCTTTGAAGGTTGTCTTTGTAGGTTTAATCCTTGAAGGGTCTATGCCCATTTTGCGCACTGTATCCTGATAAAGCAGGTTCAGGCTACTGCCACCGTCCATCAGGACTCTCATGAGGTGAAATCCATCGACGATTTGGTCTAAAACCAATGCGGCGAATCCGCCATGGCGGATACTGGTCGAATGGTCTCTTCGATCGAAAGTGATCGGGCAAGAGGACCATGGGTTGAATTTTGGGGCGACTGGCTCCATCGCGTATACGTCCCTTAGTGCACGCTTCCGCTCCCTCTTGGGTATATGCGTTGCGTATATCATGTTTACCGTCCGAATTTGAGGAGGGAATCCCTTTTGTCCTCTGTTGTTCGGCGGCCGGGTCTCTTCCTCGTCATCACTGTGTAGCCCCTTGTCATTGTTTTCAGCGATTAATTTGCCTGCCTGCTTGAATACCCAACAATCTCTGTTGGTGTGGTTAGCTGGTTTTTCGGGGGTTCCGTGTATTTGACAGGAGCGGTCGAGTATTCGGTCTAGATTGGACGGGCCCGGAGTGGTTCTTTTGAATGGCTTCTTCCATTGACCGGGCTTGGAGCCTCGGAATCCGGCGTTGACTGCCGTATCCTCATTGCTGTTGCTGTTAATGCGGCGTTTGTTTTTGTTTTGACGCGACCTGCCATTGCGGTCCTTGGTATCCGGACTGCCAGCGTTTTTGCTAAGGTTATTGCTGCGAGCTAGCCAGCTATCCTCTCCCGCACAGAAGCGGGTCATGAGTGATGTGAGGGCTGCGATGGATTTCGGCTTTTCCTGTCCTAGGTGCCGGGCCAGCCACTCATCGCGGATGTTATGTTTGAAGGCAGCGAGGGCCTCTGCATCTGGACAGTCGATGATTTGATTTTTCTTTGTTAAGAACCGTGTCCAGAATTGCCTGGCCGATTCGTCTGGCTGCTGGATTATGTGGCTTAGGTCATCTGCGTCCGGTGGTCGCACATACGTGCCCTGGAAGTTGTCGAGGAATGCGGTTTCCAGGTCTTCCCAGCATCCAATTGACTCTGCGGGCAGGCTGTTAAGCCAATGCCGTGCTGGTCCTTTAAGCTTGAGCGGGAGATATTTGATGGCGTGAAGATCGTCACCGCGGGCCATATGTATATGGAGGAGATAATCCTCAATCCAAACCGCGGGGTCTGTTGTGCCATCGTAGGATTCGATATTAACGGGTTTAAACCCTTCAGGGATTTGATGATCCATTACTTCGTCAGTGAAGCATAGCGGGTGTGCGGCGCCTCTGTATTGAGCAATATCGCGACGTAGCTCGAGAGAGCGTTGTCTGCTGTGTTCGGCCCGGCCGGAGTAGTTGTATCCGGCGCGACGGTATTCGTCGTGGGTCTTGGGGTGCCCACGTGATCCATAGATAGATCTGGATTGTCTTGCCTTGTCCTCCAATATATCTCGCAAGTCCGGCGCGTTCCCCCGTGGCTTCATGCTTTTTGAGCGATGCCGGGGTACGGTTTTGGTGGAGGGCTTGCACGCCTCTCTGTCGCGGCCATGAGGTGGTCGGTCTGCCGTATTGTGCCTTGGTGATGCAGGTTTGTATGCTTCCTCCTCTAGTCGGGGGAGCAACTTGCATTTTGGGTAACTTTTAGAGGGGCGTTCGAGTTCATACTCTTCGGCCGCGAGGACCTCGGTCCATCTGTCGGCCAGTAGGTCTTGATCAGCTTGAAGCTATTGCTGCTTTTTCTTTAGGCTATTTGCCGTGGCCATTAGCCTGCGTCTGAAACGCTCTTGTTCGACGGGATCCTCAGGCACGACGAATTCGTCGTCGTTGAGGCTTGCCTCGTCTCTGGAGGGAGGTAAGTAATTATCATCCTCGACCTCTTCGTCTGCCGCCCTCTCGTGAGGGCTTGCTTCTGCCTCCTCCTGCGCTGGATCATGCTGGAGGGGGTTGTCTTCGGCACTTTCTGGGGTGTTATTATCTCCTGTGCCGGAATCTCTATTCTTGCCGTGGCGGGATTTAGAGCGGCACCGCTGACTTCGGCGCTTGGGCTGTTTCTTTAAGGAATCGGCCTCCGTTGCTTCTTCGCCGTCCCCATCTTTTGGGGTGTCCACCATGTATCTGTCGTATGACGAGGTGGTCTTCCGGTGTCCTGTAGGCACTGGTTCTTGATAGTCTCCGGCATCGTCGTCCATATCGTTGATGTCTTCGGAGTCATAGTCGAGTACGTCGGTTAGATCGTCGATGGTGGCTACGAAGTGGGTGGTGGGTGGGCTCTGAATTTCTTCGTCGTCCGCGTCCCAACCATCCTGGCCGTAGTTCGGCCAGGGCTCTCCGGATAGCGAGAGATGCTTCAGCGATTTTAAGATATCGCCGAAGGGTGAGTGCTGAAAGATGTCCGCAGCGGTGAGTTCCATGATCGATGCCTAATCGGATTCGACTAGCAGGGGCGCAGGAGGTTCGGAGTCTGGCAGAGAGTCCGGCACCTCGGAGTCATGAGCCTTATGCGGGACAAGGTAAGTGTTCGGCTCCGTCGCCGTAGAAGTTGCAGCTCCCGAGGCGGTGTCCAGCCATCCGTCCTCGATCTGTGCGATCGGCTCCGGACTATGGGTCGGAGCGGATTCGTGTGTGGCCTCCAAGGTGCTGTCCGGCGGCAGAGTTAGGTCGTGCCCATCGTCACAGCGCGGCACACTCGGCTGTGGCTCAGATCCATCGAAGATCAAGTCCCCGCGGATATCGGCCGTGAAGTTTAGGCTTCCAAACTTGACCTGACGGCCAGGGGCGTAGCTTTCGATCTGCTCCAGATGGCCAAGTGAGTTGGCCCGCAGTGCGAAGCCGCCGAATACGAAGATCTGTCTAGGGAGAAAAGTCTCACCCAGGACTACGTCGTTGTCGATTGAAGAGGCCATCAAGCCTATCGGTGACGACACAGAGGAACTCTCAATGAAAGCACCAATGTCGGTGTCAAAACCGGCGGATCTCGGGTAGGGGGTCCCGAACTGTGCGTCTAGGCGGATGGTAACAGGAGACAAGGGACACGATGTTTACCCAGGTTCGGGCCCTCTTGATGGAGGTAAAACCCTACGTCCTTCTTGATTGATATTGATATTGTGGATGTTTACAAGAGTGGATCTACCACGAGATCAAGGAGGCTAAACCCTAGAAGCTAGCCTATGGTATGATTGTAATGGTTGTTGTTTTTCGGTCCTACGGACTAGAGCCATCCGGTTTATATAGACACCAGAGAGGGCTAGGGTTACATAGAGTCGGTTACAATGGTAGGAGATCTACATATCCGTATCGCCAAGCTTGCCTTCCACGCCAAGGAAAGTCCCATCCGGACACGGGACGAAGTCTTCAATCTTGTATCTTCATAGTCTTGGAGTCCGGTCGACGATGATAGTCCGGCCGATGATAGTTCGGCTGATGATGGTAGTCCGGCTATCCGGACACCCCCTAATCCAGGACTCCCTCAGCATCTTTTGGCATCAATATTATGAATATGTGTATCACCACGATCGAGATTCAATAGAAATAGACCACTCTTCAAGTGCATGACTATAAAAGATATTACTCATATAAATAGAACAACCATTATTCTCTGATTTAAATGAATAACTGTCTGGCACTAAATAAGATCAAGATATAATGTTCATGCTCAACGCTGGCACCAAATAACAACTACTAAGGTCTAAAACTAATCCCGAAGGTAGATGTAGAGGTACCATGCCGACGGCGATCATATCGACCTTGGAACCATTCCCGACGCGCATCGTCACCTCGTCCTTAGCCAATCTTCATTTAATCCTAGTCCCTGTTTTGAGTTATAAATATGAGCAACCGAACCGGTATAAAATACCCAATCACTACTACGAGAATTAGTAAGGTACACATCGGTAACATGTATATCAAATATACCTTTGTTCACTTTGCCATCCTTCTTATCTGCCAAATACTTGGGACAGTTCCGCTTCCAGTGATCAGTCCCTTTGTAGTAGAAGCACGCAGTTTGAAGCTTGGGTTCAGCTTTGGGTTTCTTCTCGGGAGTGGGAACTTGCTTGGCATTCTTCTTGAAGTCCCCCTTCTTTCCCTTGCCCTTTTTATTGAAACTAGTGGTCTTGTTAACCATCAACACTTGATGCTCCTTCTTGATTTCTACCTCCGCAACTTTGAGTATTGCAAGAGCTTGGGAATAGTCTTTTCCATCCCTTGCATATTATACTTCATCATGAAGCCTTTGTAGCCTGGTGGAAGTGATTGAAGAACTCTATCAATGACACAATCATCTGGGAGATTAACTCCCAGCTGAGTCAAGTGATTATGATACCCAGACATTCTGAGTATGTGTTCACTGATAGAACTGTTCTCCTCCATCTTGCATCTATAGAACTTGTTGAAGACTTCATATCTCTCAACTCGGGCATTTGCTTGAAATATTAGCTTCAACTCCTGGAACATCTCATATGGTCCATGACATTCAAAACGTCTTTGAAGTCATGATTCTAAGCCGTAAAGCATGGCACACTGAACTATCAAGTAGTCATCAGATCGAGCTTGCCAAACGTTCATAACATCAGCATCTGCTCCTGCAGCAGACCTTTCACCTAGCGGTGCATCAAGGACATAATTCTTCTGTGCAGCAATGAGAATCCTCAAGTTACGGACCCAGTCCATGTAGTTGCTACCATCATCTTTCAACTCAGCTTTCTCTAGGAATGCATTAAAATTCAAGGGAACGGTAGGACAGTCCATTGATCTACAACATAGATATGCAAAAACTATCAGGACTTAGTTCATAATAAATTAAGTTCAATTATTCATAATACTTAAGAACTCCCACTTAGATTGACATCCCTCAAGTCATATAAATGATACGTGATCCAAATCAACTAAACCATGTCCGACCATCACGTGAGGTGGAGTAGTCATCAATGGTGGACATATCTATGTTGATCATATCTACTATATGATTCAAGTTTGACCTTTTGGTCTCTAGTGTTCTGAGGCCATGTCTGTACATGCTCGGCTCGTCAAGTTTAACCCGAGTATTCCATATGTGCAAAACTGGCTTGCACTCGTTGTATGTGAACGTAGAGCCTATCACACCCGATCATCACGTGGTGTCTCAGCACGAAGAACTTTCGCACCGGTGCATACTCGGGGAGAACACTTATACCTTGATATTTAGTTAAGGGATCATCTTATAATGCTACCGCCGTACTAAGCAAAATAAGATGCATAAAGATAAACATCACATGCAATCAAAATATATGACATGATATGGCCATCATCATCTTGTGCTTTTGATCTCCATCTCCAAAGCAATGTCATGATCTCCATCATCACCGGCTTGTTACCTTGATATCCATCGTAGCATCGTGGTCGTCTCGCCAACTATTGCTTCTACAACTATCGCTACTGCTTAGTGATAAAGTAAAGCAACTACATGGCGTTTGCATTTCATACAGTAAAGCAACTATATAGGTGGGAGAGGGAGAGGGACAGCAAGGGGCGCCCCAAGTAGGAAGGATCCTACTTGGGCACCTCCTCCAAGTCGGCCTCCCTCTTCCATAAGTGTCGGAGGGAAAGGAAAGAGAGGGGGCGAGAGAACAAAAGGGGGAGGCCGAATCCTCCCCTTTCCTTCTCCCTTCCCTCCTTTCCCCCCCCCCCCCAATTCGGCCTACATGGGGGTGCACCATCCCCTTAGGGGCTGGTTTATCCCCCTCTTGGCCCATTAGGCCCATCTAGTTTGCCGGGGGTTGCCCGGAACCCCTTCTGGTGACCCGATACGTACCCGGTACCCCAAGAACACTTCCAGTGTCCGAATACTATCGTCCTATATATGAATCTTTACCTATCGACCATTTCGAGACTCCTCGTCATGTTCGTGATCAAATCCGGGACTCCGAACAACATTCGGTCACCAAATCACATAACTCATATAATACAAATCATCATCGAACGTTAAGCGTGCGGACCCTACGGGTTCGAGAACTATGTAGACATGACCGAGACACCTCTCCGGTCAATAACCAATAGCGGAACCTGGATGCTCATATTGGCTCCCACATATTCTACGAAGATCTTTACAGTCGAAGCATTATGACAACATACGTTATTCCCTTTGTAATCGGTATGTTACTTGCTCGAGATTTGATCGTTGGTATCTTCATACCTAGTTCAATCTCGTTACCGGCAAGTCTCTTTACTCATTCTGTAATTCATCATTCCGTAACTAACTCATTAGTCACATTGCTTGCAAGGCTTCTTATGATGTTCATGTTGGAAATATGCCCTAGAGGCAATGATAAATTAGTTATTATTATTATATTTCCTTGTTCATGATAATCGTTTATTATCCATGCTATAATTGTATTGAAAGGAAACTTAGATACATGTGTGGATACATAGACAACACCATGTCCCTAGCAAGCCTCTATTGACTAGCTTGTTGATCAATAGATGGTTACGGTTTCCTAACCATGGACATTGGATGTCATTGATAACGGGATCACATCATTAGTAGAATGATGTGATGGACAAGACCCAATACTAAGCCTAGCACAAAGATCGTAGTTCGTATGCTAAAGCTTTTCTAAAGTCAAGTATCTTTTCATTAGACCATGAGATTGTGCAACTCCCGGATACCGTAGGAATGCTTTGGGTGTACCAAACGTCACAACATAACTGGGTGGCTATAAAGGTGCACTACAGGTATCTTCGAAAGTGTCTGTTGGGTTGGCACGAATCGATACTGGGATTTGTCACTCCGTGTTACGGAGAGGTATCTCTGGGCCCACTCGGTAGGACATCATCATAATGTGCACAATGTGATCAAAGAGTTGATCACGGGATGATGTGTTACGAAACGAGTAAAGAGACTTGCCGGTAACGAGATTGAACAAGGTATCGGTATACTGACGATCGAATCTCGGGCAAGTATAATACCACTAGACAAAGGGAATTGTATACGGGATTGATTGAGTCCTTGACATCGTGGTTCATCCGATGAGATCATCATGGAACATGTGGGAGCCAACATGGGTATCCAGATCCCGCTGTTGGTTATTGACCGGAGAACGTCTCGGTCATGTCTGCATGATTCCCGAACCCGTAGGGTCTACACACTTAAGGTTCGATGACGCTAGGGTTATAAAGGAAGTTTGTATGTGGTTACCGAATGTTGTTCAGAGTCCCGGATGAGATCTCGGACATCACGAGGAGTTCCGGAATGGTCCGGAGGTAAAGAATTATATATGGGAAGTCTTGTTTTGGTTACCGGAAAAGTTTCGGGTTTTATCGGTAATGTACCGGGACCACCGGGAGGGTCCCGGGAGTCCACCAAGTGGGGCCACCATCCTCGAAGGGCTGCATGGGCCAAGTGTGGGAGGGGACCAGCCCCAGGTGGGCTGGTGCGCCCCCCAAGAGGCCCATGCGCCAAGAGATAAGGGAAAGGGAGAGTCCTAAAGGGGGAGGGCATCTCCTAGGTGCCTTAGGGAGGATGGACTCCTCCCTGGCCGCACCCTTCCTTGGAGGAAGGGCCAAGGCTGCCCCCCCCCCCCTCTCCCTTGCCCCTATATATAGTGGAGGGGAGGGAGGGCAGCCACACCTGAGTCCCTGGCGCCTCCCTCCCTCCCGTGACACCTCCTCCTCTCCCGCAGGTGCTTGGCGAAGCCCTGCAGGATTGCCACGCTCCTCCACCACCACCACGCCATTGTGCTGCTGCTGGAT
>NC_057801.1:811734388-811742262 GCF_018294505.1 Triticum aestivum
CATGGGCCAAGTGTGGGAGGGGACCAGCCCCAGGTGGGCTGGTGCGCCCCCCAAGAGGCCCATGCGCCAAGAGATAAGGGAAAGGGAGAGTCCTAAAGGGGGAGGGCATCTCCTAGGTGCCTTAGGGAGGATGGACTCCTCCCTGGCCGCACCCTTCCTTGGAGGAAGGGCCAAGGCTGCCCCCCCCCCCCCCTCCCTTGCCCCTATATATAGTGGAGGGGAGGGAGGGCAGCCACACCTGAGTCCCTGGCGCCTCCCTCCCTCCCGTGACACCTCCTCCTCTCCCGCAGGTGCTTGGCGAAGCCCTGCAGGATTGCCACGCTCCTCCACCACCACCACGCCATTGTGCTGCTGCTGGATGGAGTCTTCCTCAACCTCTCCCTCTATCCTTGCTGGATCAAGGCATGGGAGATGTCACCGGGCTGTACGTGTGTTGAACGCGGAGGTGCCGTCCGTTCGGCACTAGGATCTCCGGTGATTTGGATCACGACGAGTACGACTCCTTCAACCCCGTTCTCTTGAACGCTTCCGCTTAGCGATCTACAAGGGTATGTAGATGCACTCTCCTTCCCCTCGTTGCTGGTTTCTCCATAGATAGATCTTGGTGACACGTAGGAAAATTTTGAATTTCTGCTACGTTCCCCAACAGTGGCATCATGAGCTAGGTCTATTGCGTAGATTCTGTGCACGAGTAGAACACAAAGTAGTTGTGGGCGTTGATTTTGTTCAATATGCTTACCGTTACTAGTCCAATCTTGTTTCGACGGTATTGTGGGATGAAGCGGCCCGGACCGACCTTACACGTACTCTTACGTGAGACAGGTTCCACCGACTGACATGCACTTGGTGCATAAGGTGGCTAGCGGGTGCCAGTCTCTCCCACTTTAGTTGGAACAGATTCGATGAAAAGGGTCCTTATGAAGGGTAAATAGCAATTGACATATCACGTTGTGGTTTTGCGTAGGTAAGAAACGTTCTTGCTAGAAACCCATAGCAGCCACGTAAAACATGCAAACAACAATTAGAGGACGTCTAACTTGCTTTTGCAGGGTATGCTATGTGATGTGATATGGCCAAGAAGAATGTGATGAATATATGTGATGTATGAGATTGATCATGTTCTTGTAATAGTAATCACGACTTGCATGTCGATGAGTATGACAACCGGCAGGAGCCATAGGAGTTGTCTTTATTTATTGTATGACCTGCGTGTCATTAAACAACGCCATGTAATTACTTTACTTTATTGCTAAACCGGTAGCCATAGTAGTAGAAGTAATAGTTGGCGAGACAACTTCATGAAGACACGATGATGGAGATCATGATGATGGAGATCATGGTGTCATGCCGGTGACGATGATGATCATGGAGCCCCGAAGATGGAGATCAAAAGGAGCAAAATGATATTGGCCATATCATGTCACTATTTGATTGCATGTGATGTTTATCATGTTTATGCATCTTATTTGCTTAGAACGACGGTAGTAATAAGATGATCCCTCATTAAAATTTCAAGAAAGTGTTCCCCCTAACTGTGCACCGTTGCGAAAGTTCGTCGTTTCGAAGCACCACTTGATGATCGGGTGTGATAGATTCTTACGTTCACATACAATGGGTGTAAGCCAGATTTACACACGCGAAACACTTAGGTTAACTTGACGAGCCTAGCATGTACAGACATGGCCTCGGAACACAAGAGACCGAAAGGTCGAGCATGAGTCGTATGGAGGATACGATCAACATGAAGATGTTCACCGATGATGACTAGTCCGTCTCACGTGATGATCGGACACGGCCTAGTTGACTCGGATCATGTAATCACTTAGATGACTAGAGGGATGTCTATCTGAGTGGGAGTTCATGAGATGAACTTAATTATCCTGAACATAGTCAAAAGATCTTTGCAAATTATGTCGTAAGCTCGCGCTTTAGTTCCACTGTTTAGATATGTTCCTAGAGAAAATATAGTTGAAAGTTGACAGTAGGGATTATGCGATCAGTAGAAAGCTTATGTCCTTAATGCACCACTCAGTGTGCTGAACCCCAAACGTCGTCTGTGGATGTTGCAAACATCGGACATACATGTTTTGATAACTACGTGATAGTTCAGTTAAACGGTTTAGAGTTGAGGCACCAAAGATGTTTTTGAAATGTCGCGGAACATATGAGATGTTTCGAGGGCTGAAATTGGGATTTCAGGCTCGTGCCCACGTCAAGAGGTATGAGACCTCCGACGATTTTCTTAGCCTGCAAACTAAGGGACAAAAGCTCAATAGTTGAGCTTGTGCTCAGACTGTGTGAGTACAACAATCACTTGAATCAAGTGGGAGTTGATCTTCCAGATGAGATAGTGATGTTTCTCCAAAGTCATTGCCACCAAGCTGCTAGAGCTTCGTGATGAACTATAACATATCAGGGATAGATATGATGATCCTTGAGATATTCGCGATGTTTGACACCGCGAAAGTAGAAATCAAGAAGGAGCATCAATTTTTTGATGGTTGGTGAAACCACTAGTTTCAAGAAGGGCAAGGGCAAGAAGGGATACTTCATGAAACGGCAAATCAGCTGCTGCTCTAGTGAAGAAACCCAAGGATGAACCCAAACCCGAGACTAAGTGCTTCTGTAATAAGGGGAACAACCACTTGAGCAGAATTACCCTAGATACTTGGTAGATGAGAAGGCTGGCAAGGTCGATAGAAGTATATTGGATATACATTATGTTAATGTGTACTTTACTAGTACTCCTAGTAGCACCAGGGTATTAGATACCGGTTCGGATGCTAAGTGTTAGTAACTCGAAATAAAAGGCTACGGAATAAATGGAGACTAGCTAAAGGTGAGCTGACGATATGTGTTGGAAGTATTTCCAAGTTTGATGTGATCAAACATTGCACGCTCCCTCTACCATCAAGATTAGTGTTAAACCTAAATAATTGTCTTTTGGTGTTTGCGTTGAGCATAGACATGATTGGATTATGTCTATCGCAACACAGTTATTCATTTAAGGAGAATAATGGTTACTCTATTTATTTGAATAATACCTTTAATGGTCTTGCACCTAAAGGAATGGTCTATTGAATCTCGATCGTAGTGATACACATTTTCATGACAAAAGATATAAGATAGTAATGATAGTACCACTTACTTGTGGCACTGCCATGTAAGTCATATTGGTGTAAAACGCATGAAGAAGCTCCATGTTGATGGATCTTTAGACTCACTCGTTTTTTAAAAGTTTGAGACATGCGAACCATGTCTATTGGTGTATACGTATGAAGAAACACCATGCAGATGGATCGTTTGGACTCACTTGATTTTGAATCACTTGAGATATACAAATCATACCACATGGGCAAGATGACTGAAAAGCCTCGTTTTCAGTAAGATGGAACAAGATAGCAACTTGTTGGAAGTAACACATTTTGATGTGTGCAGTCCAATGAGTGCTGAGGCATGAAGTGAATATCGTTATGTTCTTACTTCACAGATGATTCGAGTAGATGTTGAGTATATTTACTTGATGAAACACAAGTCTGAATTATTGAATGGTTCAAGTAATTTCAGAATGAAGTTGAAGATCATCGTGACAAGAGGATAAAATGTCTATGATATGATCATAGAGATGAGTATCTGAGTTACGAGCTTTGGCACGCAATTAAGACATTGTGGAAATTGTTTCACAATTAATACCGCCTGGAACACCATAGTGTGATGGTGTGTCCGAACATCATAGTTGCACCCTATTGGATATGGTGCGTGCCATGATGTCTCTTATCGAATTACCACTATCATTCATGGGTTAGGCATTAGAGACAACCGCACTCACTTTAATAGGGTACCACGTAATTCCATTGAGACGACACCGTTTGGAGAAACCTAAGTTGTCATTCCTTAAAAGTTTGGGGCTGCGACGCTTATGTGAAAAAGTTTCAGGTTGATAAGCTCAAACCCAAAGCGGATAAAATGCATCTTCATAGGACACCCAAAACAGTTGGGTATACCTCCTAATTCAGATCCGAAAGCAATAGGGATTGTTTCTTGAATCGGGTCCTTTCTCGAGGAAAGGTTTGTCTCGAGAATTGAGTGGGAGGATGGTGGAGACTTGATGAGGTTATTGAACCATCACTTCAACTAGTGTGTAGCAGGGCACAGGAAGTTGTTCCCGTGATGCCTACACCAATTGAAGTAGAAGCTTATGATAGTGATCATGAAGTTTCGGATCAAGTCACTACCGTACCTCGTAGGGTGACAAGGATGCGTACTACTTCAGAGTGGTGCGCAATCATGTCTTAGAGGTCATGTTGCTAGACAACAATGAACCTACGAGCAATGGAGAAGCGATGGTGGGCCCGGATTCTGACGAATGGCTCGAGGTCATAAAATCCAAGAAAGGATCCATGACTTTGGAAGAACTACTTGATGGTCGTAAGGCTATTGGGTACATATGGATTTTAGAATAAGACAGACAATGATGGTAAGTATCACCATTAAGAAAGCTCGACTTGTCGTTAAGATGTTTTCCGACAAGTTCAAGGAGTTGACTATGATGAGACTTTCTCACTCGTAGCGATGCTAAGAATCTGTTGGGATTATATTAGCAATTACTGCATGATTTATGAAATCTTGCAGATAGGATGTCAAAACATTGTTTCCTCGACGTTATACTTGAGGAAAGGTTGTATGTGATACAACCAGAAGGTTTTGTCAATCCTGAAAGACGCTAACAAATATGCAAAGCTCCAGCAATCCTTCTAAGGACTGGAGTAAGCATCTCGGAGTTGGAATGTACGCTTTGATGAGATGATCAAAGAATTTTGGGTTTATACAAAGTTTATGAGAAACTTGTATTTCCAAAGAAGTGAGTGGGAGCACTATAGCATTTCTGATGAGTATATGTTGTTGACATGTTGTTGATCGGAAATGATGTAGAATTTCTGGAAAGCATATAGGGTTATTTGAAAAGTGTTTTTCAATGGAAGACCTGGATTAAGCTACTTGAACATTGAGCATCAAGATCTATGAGGATAGATCAAAAATGCTTAATAGTACTTTCAAATGAGCACATACTTGACATGATCTTGAAGGTGTTATAGATGGATCATTCAAAGAAGGAGTTCTTGCCTGAGTTGTAAGGTATGAAGTTAAGAGTTAAAGCTCGACCACGGCAGAAGAGAGACAAAGGACGAAGGTCGTCCCCTATGCTTCAGACGTAGGGTCTATAGTATGCTATGCTGTGTACCGCACCGGAAGTGTGCCTTGCCATGAGTCAGTCAAGGGGTACAAGAATGATCCAGAAATGGGGATCATTGGACAGCGGTCAAAAATTTTCCTTGGAGTAAATAAGGACATGTTTCTCGATTATGGAGGTGATAAAGAGTTCGGCGTAAAGGGTTACGTCGATGCAAGCTTTAGCACCTATCCGAATGACTCTGACTAGCAAACCGGATACGTATAGTGGAGCAACCATTTGGAATAGCTCCAAGTGGAGCGTGGAAGCAGCATTTACAATATGACATAGATAATTGTGAAGTACAGATCTAAATGTTGCAGACCCGTTGACTAAAACCTCTCTCACAAGCAAAACATGATCAAACCCCAGAACTCATTGAGTCTTAATCACATGATGATGTGAAACTAGTTTAGCAACACTAGTAAACTCTTTGGATGTTGGTCACATGGCGATGTGACCTGTGAGTGTTAATCACATGGCGATGTGAACTAGATTATTAACTCTAGTGCAAGTGGGATACTGTTGGAAATATGCCCTAGAGGCAATGATAAATTAGTTATTATTATTATATTTCCTTTTTCATGATAATCGTTTATTATCCATGCTATAATTGTATTGAAAGGAAACTCAGATACATGTGTGGATACATAGACAACACCATGTCCCTAGCAAGCCTCTATTGACTAGCTTGTTGATCAATAGATGGTTACGGTTTCCTAACCATGGAGATTGGATGTCATTGATAATGGGATCACATCATTAGTAGAATGATGCGATGGACAAGACCCAATACTAAGCCTAGCACAAAGATCGTAGTTCGTATGCTAAAGCTTTTCTAAAGTCAAGTATCTTTTCCTTAGACCATGAGATTGTACAACTCCCAGATACCGTAGAAATGCTTTGGGTGTACCAAATGTCACAACATAACTGGGTGGCTATAAAGGTGCACTACAGGTATCTCCGAAAGTGTCTGTTGGGTTGGCACGAATCGAGACTGGGATTTGTCACTCCATGTTACGGAGAGGTATCTCTGGGCCCACTCGGTAGGACATCATCATAATGTGCACAATGCGATCAAAGAGTTGATCACGGGATGATGTGTTACGAAACGAGTAAAGAGACTTGTCGGTAACGAGATTGAACAAGGTATCGGCATACCGACGATCGAATCTTGGGAAAGTATAATACCACTAGACAAAGGGAATTGTATACGGGATTGATTGAGTCCTTGACATCGTGGTTCATCTGATGAGATCATCGTGGAACATGTGGGGGCCAACATGGGTATCCAGATCCCGCTGTTGGTTATTGACCGGAGAACGTCTCGGTCATGTCTGCATGATTCCCGAACCCGTAGGGTCTACACACTTAAGGTTCGATGACGCTAGGGTTATAAAGGAAGTTTGTATGTGGTTACCGAATGTTGTTCGGAGTCCTGGATGATATCTCGGACATCACGAGGAGTTCTGAAATGGTCCGGAGGTAAAGAATTATATATGGGAAGTCCTGTTTTGGTCACCGGAAAAGTTTTGGGTTTTATCGGTAATGTACCGGGACCACCGGGAGGGTCCCGGGGGTCCACCAAGTGGGGCCACCATCCTCGGAGGGCTGCATGGGCCAAGTGTGGGAGGGGACCAGCCCCAGGTGGGCTGGTGCGCCCCCCAAGAGGCCCATGCGCCAAGAGATAAGGGAAAGGGAGAGTCCTAAAGGGGGAAGGCACCTCCTAGGTGCCTTAGGGAGGATGGACTCCTCCCTGGCCGCACCCTTCCTTGGAGGAAGGGCCAAGGCTGCGCCCCCCCCCCCTCTCGCTTGCCCCTATATATAGTGGAGGGGAGGGAGGGCAGCCACACCTGAGTCCCTGGCGCCTCCCTCCCTCCCGTGACACCTCCTCCTCTCCTGCAGGTGCTTGGCGAAGCCCTGCAGGATTGCCACGCTCCTCCACCACCACCACGCCATTGTGCTGCTGCTGGATGGAGTCTTCCTCAACCTCTCCCTCTATCCTTGCTGGATCAAGGCATGGGAGATGTCACCGGGCTGTACGTGTGTTGAACGCGGAGGTGCCGTCCGTTCGGCACTAGGATCTCCGGTGATTTGGATCACGACGAGTACGACTCCTTCAACCCCGTTCTCTTGAACGCTTCCGCTTAGCGATCTACAAGGGTATGTAGATGCACTCTCCTTCCCCTCGTTGCTGGTTTCTCCATAGATAGATCTTGGTGACACGTAGGAAAATTTTGAATTTCTGCTACGTTCCCCAACAGTGGCATCATGAGCTAGGTCTATTGCGTAGATTCTGTGCACGAGTAGAACACAAAGTAGTTGTGGGCGTTGATTTTGTTCAATATGCTTACCGTTACTAGTCCAATCTTGTTTCGACGGTATTGTGGGATGAAGCGTCCCGGACCGACCTTACACGTACTCTTACGTGAGACAGGTTCCACCGACTGACA
This sequence comes from Triticum aestivum, assembly GCF_018294505.1. Taxonomy (NCBI): domain Eukaryota; kingdom Viridiplantae; phylum Streptophyta; class Magnoliopsida; order Poales; family Poaceae; genus Triticum; species Triticum aestivum. Next base: position 811,742,072 of record NC_057801.1, read on the forward strand.
TGCACTTGGTGCATAAGGTGGCTAGCGGGTGCCAGTCTCTCCCGCTTTAGTCGGAACGGATTCGATGAAAAGGGTCCTTATGAAGGGTAAATAGCAATTGACATATCACGTTGTGGTTTTGCGTAGGTAAGAAACGTTCTTGCTAGAAACCCATAGCAGCCACGTAAAACATGCAAACAACAATTAGAGGA
>NC_057801.1:811743482-811748808 GCF_018294505.1 Triticum aestivum
AAAGGTCGAGCATGAGTCGTATGGAGGATACGATCAACATGAAGATGTTCACCGATGATGACTAGTCCGTCTCACGTGATGATCGGACACGGCCTAGTTGACTCGGATCATGTAATCACTTAGATGACTAGAGGGATGTCTATCTGAGTGGGAGTTCATGAGATGAACTTAATTATCCTGAACATAGTCAAAAGATCTTTGCAAATTATGTCGTAAGCTCGCGCTTTAGTTCCACTGTTTAGATATGTTCCTAGAGAAAATATAGTTGAAAGTTGACAGTAGGGATTATGCGATCAGTAGAAAGCTTATGTCCTTAATGCACCACTCAGTGTGCTGAACCCCAAACGTCGTCTGTGGATGTTGCAAACATCGGACATACATGTTTTGATAACTACGTGATAGTTCAGTTAAACGGTTTAGAGTTGAGGCACCAAAGATGTTTTTGAAATGTCGCGGAACATATGAGATGTTTCGAGGGCTGAAATTGGGATTTCAGGCTCGTGCCCACGTCAAGAGGTATGAGACCTCCGACGATTTTCTTAGCCTGCAAACTAAGGGAGAAAAGCTCAATAGTTGAGCTTGTGCTCAGACTGTGTGAGTACAACAATCACTTGAATCAAGTGGGAGTTGATCTTCCAGATGAGATAGTGATGTTTCTCCAAAGTCATTGCCACCAAGCTGCTAGAGCTTCGTGATGAACTATAACATATCAGGGATAGATATGATGATCCTTGAGATATTCGCGATGTTTGACACCGCGAAAGTAGAAATCAAGAAGGAGCATCAATTTTTTGATGGTTGGTGAAACCACTAGTTTCAAGAAGGGCAAGGGCAAGAAGGGATACTTCATGAAACGGCAAATCAGCTGCTGCTCTAGTGAAGAAACCCAAGGATGAACCCAAACCCGAGACTAAGTGCTTCTGTAATAAGGGGAACAACCACTTGAGCAGAATTACCCTAGATACTTGGTAGATGAGAAGGCTGGCAAGGTCGATAGAAGTATATTGGATATACATTATGTTAATGTGTACTTTACTAGTACTCCTAGTAGCACCATGGTATTAGATACCGGTTCGGATGCTAAGTGTTAGTAACTCGAAATAAAAGGCTACGGAATAAATGGAGACTAGCTAAAGGTGAGCTGACGATATGTGTTGGAAGTATTTCCAAGTTTGATGTGATCAAACATTGCACGCTCCCTCTACCATCAAGATTAGTATTAAACTTAAATAATTGTCTTTTGGTGTTTGCGTTGAGCATAGACATGATTGGATTATGTCTATCGCAACACAGTTATTCATTTAAGGAGAATAATGGTTACTCTATTTATTTGAATAATACCTTTAATGGTCTTGCACCTAAAGGAATGGTCTATTGAATCTCGATCGTAGTGATACACATTTTCATGACAAAAGATATAAGATAGTAATGATAGTACCACTTACTTGTGGCACTGCCATGTAAGTCATATTGGTGTAAAACGCATGAAGAAGCTCCATGTTGATGGATCTTTAGACTCACTCGTTTTTTAAAAGTTTGAGACATGCGAACCATGTCTATTGGTGTATACGTATGAAGAAACACCATGCAGATGGATCGTTTGGACTCACTTGATTTTGAATCACTTGAGATATACAAATCATACCACATGGGCAAGATGACTGAAAAGCCTCGTTTTCAGTAAGATGGAACAAGATAGCAACTTGTTGGAAGTAACACATTTTGATGTGTGCAGTCCAATGAGTGCTGAGGCATGAAGTGAATATCGTTATGTTCTTACTTCACAGATGATTCGAGTAGATGTTGAGTATATTTACTTGATGAAACACAAGTCTGAATTATTGAATGGTTCAAGTAATTTCAGAATGAAGTTGAAGATCATCGTGACAAGAGGATAAAATGTCTATGATATGATCATAGAGATGAGTATCTGAGTTACGAGCTTTGGCACGCAATTAAGACATTGTGGAAATTGTTTCACAATTAATACCGCCTGGAACACCATAGTGTGATGGTGTGTCCGAACATCATAGTTGCACCCTATTGGATATGGTGCGTGCCATGATGTCTCTTATCGAATTACCACTATCATTCATGGGTTAGGCATTAGAGACAACCGCACTCACTTTAATAGGGTACCACGTAATTCCGTTGAGACGACACCGTTTGGAGAAACCTAAGTTGTCATTCCTTAAAAGTTTGGGGCTGCGACGCTTATGTGAAAAAGTTTCAGGTTGATAAGCTCGAACCCAAAGCGGATAAAATGCATCTTCATAGGACACCCAAAACAGTTGGGTATACCTCCTAATTCAGATCCGAAAGCAATAGGGATTGTTTCTTGAATTAGGTCCTTTCTCGAGGAAAGGTTTGTCTCGAGAATTGAGTGGGAGGATGGTGGAGACTTGATGAGGTTATTGAACCATCACTTCAACTAGTGTGTAGCAGGGCACAGGAAGTTGTTCCCGTGATGCCTACACCAATTGAAGTAGAAGCTTATGATAGTGATCATGAAGTTTCGGATCAAGTCACTACCGTACCTCGTAGGGTGACAAGGATGCGTACTACTTCAGAGTGGTGCGCAATCATGTCTTAGAGGTCATGTTGCTAGACAACAATGAACCTACGAGCAATGGAGAAGTGATGGTGGGCCCGGATTCTGACGAATGGCTCGAGGTCATAAAATCCAAGAAAGGATCCATGACTTTGGAAGAACTACTTGATGGTCGTAAGGCTATTGGGTACAGATGGATTTTAGAATAAGACAGACAATGATGGTAAGTATCACCATTAAGATAGCTCGACTTGTCGTTAAGATGTTTTCCGACAAGTTCAAGGAGTTGACTATGATGAGACTTTCTCACTCGTAGCGATGCTAAGAATCTGTTGGGATTATATTAGCAATTACTGCATGATTTATGAAATCTTGCAGATAGGATGTCAAAACATTGTTTCCTCGATGTTATACTTGAGGAAAGGTTGTATGTGATACAACCAGAAGGTTTTGTCAATCCTGAAAGACGCTAACAAATATGCAAAGCTCCAGCAATCCTTCTAAGGACTGGAGTAAGCATCTCGGAGTTGGAATGTACGCTTTGATGAGATGATCAAAGAATTTTGGGTTTATACAAAGTTTATGAGAAACTTGTATTTCCAAAGAAGTGAGTGGGAGCACTATAGCATTTCTGATGAGTATATGTTGTTGACATGTTGTTGATCGGAAATGATGTAGAATTTCTGGAAAGCATATAGGGTTATTTGAAAAGTGTTTTTCAATGGAAGACCTGGATTAAGCTACTTGAACATTGAGCATCAAGATCTATGAGGATAGATCAAAAATGCTTAATAGTACTTTCAAATGAGCACATACTTGACATGATCTTGAAGGTGTTCAAGATGGATCATTCAAAGAAGGAGTTCTTGCCTGAGTTGTAAGGTATGAAGTTAAGAGTTAAAGCTCGACCACGGCAGAAGAGAGACAAAGGACGAAGGTCGTCCCCTATGCTTCAGACGTAGGGTCTATAGTATGCTATGCTGTGTACCGCACCGGAAGTGTGCCTTGCCATGAGTCAGTCAAGGGGTACAAGAATGATCCAGAAATGGGGATCATTGGACAGCGGTCAAAAATTGTCCTTGGAGTAAATAAGGACATGTTTCTCGATTATGGAGGTGATAAAGAGTTCGGCGTAAAGGGTTACGTCGATGCAAGCTTTAGCACCTATCCGAATGACTCTGACTAGCAAACCGGATACGTATAGTGGAGCAACCATTTGGAATAGCTCCAAGTGGAGCGTGGAAGCAGCATTTACAATATGACATAGATAATTGTGAAGTACAGATCTAAATGTTGCAGACCCGTTGACTAAAACCTCTCTCACAAGCAAAACATGATCAAACCCCAGAACTCATTGAGTCTTAATCACATGATGATGTGAAACTAGTTTAGCAACACTAGTAAACTCTTTGGATGTTGGTCACATGGCGATGTGACCTGTGAGTGTTAATCACATGGCGATGTGAACTAGATTATTGACTCTAGTGCAAGTGGGATACTGTTGGAAATATGCCCTAGAGGCAATGATAAATTAGTTATTATTATTATGTTTCCTTGTTCATGATAATCGTTTATTATCCATGCTATAATTGTATTGAAAGGAAACTCAGATACATGTGTGGATACATAGACAACACCATGTCCCTAGCAAGCCTCTATTGACTAGCTTGTTGATCAATAGATGGTTACGGTTTCCTAACCATGGAGATTGGATGTCATTGATAATGGGATCACATCATTAGTAGAATGATGTGATGGACAAGACCCAATACTAAGCCTAGCACAAAGATCGTAGTTCGTATGCTAAAGCTTTTCTAAAGTCAAGTATCTTTTCCTTAGACCATGAGATTGTACAACTCCCAGATACCGTAGGAATGCTTTGGGTGTACCAAATGTAACAACATAACTGGGTGGCTATAAAGGTGCACTACAGGTATCTCCGAAAGTGTCTGTTGGGTTGGCACGAATCGAGACTGGGATTTGTCACTCCATGTTACGGAGAGGTATCTCTGGGCCCACTCGGTAGGACATCATCATAATGTGCACAATGCGATCAAAGAGTTGATCACAGGATGATGTGTTACGAAACGAGTAAAGAGACTTGCCGGTAACGAGATTGAACAAGGTATCGGCATACCGACGATCGAATCTTGGGAAAGTATAATACCACTAGACAAAGGGAATTGTATACGGGATTGATTGAGTCCTTGACATCGTGGTTCATCTGATGAGATCATCGTGGAACATGTGGGGCCAACATGGGTATCCAGATCCTGCTGTTGGTTATTGACCGGAGAACGTCTCGGTCATGTCTGCATGATTCCCGAACCCGTAGGGTCTACACACTTAAGGTTCGATGACGCTAGGGTTATAAAGGAAGTTTGTATGTGGTTACCGAATGTTGTTCGGAGTCCTGGATGATATCTCGGACATCACGAGGAGTTCTGAAATGGTCCGGAGGTAAAGAATTATATATGGGAAGTCCTGTTTTGGTCACCGGAAAAGTTTTGGGTTTTATCGGTAATGTACCGGGACCACCGGGAGGGTCCCGGGGGTCCACCAAGTGGGGCCACCATCCTCGGAGGGCTGCATGGGCCAAGTGTGGGAGGGGACCAGCCCCAGGTGGGCTGGTGCGCCCCCCAAGAGGCCCATGCGCCAAGAGATAAGGGAAAGGGAGAGTCCTAAAGGGGGAAGGCACCTCCTAGGTGCCTTAGGGAGGATGGACTCCTCCCTGGCCGCACCCTTCCTTGGAGGAAGGGCCAAGGCTGCGCCCCC
>NC_057801.1:811749355-811764559 GCF_018294505.1 Triticum aestivum
GCAGGTGCTTGGCGAAGCCCTGCAGGATTGCCACGCTCCTCCACCACCACCACGCCATTGTGCTGCTGCTGGATGGAGTCTTCCTCAACCTCTCCCTCTATCCTTGCTGGATCAAGGCATGGGAGATGTCACCGGGCTGTACGTGTGTTGAACGCGGAGGTGCCGTCCGTTCGGCACTAGGATCTCCGGTGATTTGGATCACGACGAGTACGACTCCTTCAACCCCGTTCTCTTGAACGCTTCCGCTTAGCGATCTACAAGGGTATGTAGATGCACTCTCCTTCCCCTCGTTGCTGGTTTCTCCATAGATAGATCTTGGTGACACGTAGGAAAATTTTGAATTTCTGCTACGTTCCCCAACAGTGGCATCATGAGCTAGGTCTATTGCGTAGATTCTGTGCACGAGTAGAACACAAAGTAGTTGTGGGCGTTGATTTTGTTCAATATGCTTACCGTTACTAGTCCAATCTTGTTTCGACGGTATTGTGGGATGAAGCGTCCCGGACCGACCTTACACGTACTCTTACGTGAGACAGGTTCCACCGACTGACATGCACTTGGTGCATAAGGTGGCTAGCGGGTGCCAGTCTCTCCCGCTTTAGTCGGAACGGATTCGATGAAAAGGGTCCTTATGAAGGGTAAATAGCAATTGACATATCACGTTGTGGTTTTGCGTAGGTAAGAAACGTTCTTGCTAGAAACCCATAGCAGCCACGTAAAACATGCAAACAACAATTAGAGGATGTCTAACTTGCTTTTGCAGGGTATGCTATGTGATGTGATATGGCCAAGAAGAATGTGATGAATATATGTGATGTATGAGATTGATCATGTTCTTGTAATAGTAATCACGACTTGCATGTCGATGAGTATGACAACCGGCAGGAGCCATAGGAGTTGTCTTTATTTATTGTATGACCTGCGTGTCATTAAACAACGCCATGTAATTACTTTACTTTATTGCTAAACCGGTAGCCATAGTAGTAGAAGTAATAGTTGGCGAGACAACTTCATGAAGACACGATGATGGAGATCATGATGATGGAGATCATGGTGTCATGCCGGTGACGATGATGATCATGGAGCCCCGAAGATGGAGATCAAAAGGAGCAAAATGATATTGGCCATATCATGTCACTATTTGATTGCATGTGATGTTTATCATGTTTATGCATCTTATTTGCTTAGAACGACGGTAGTAATAAGATGATCCCTCATTAAAATTTCAAGAAAGTGTTCCCCCTAACTGTGCACCGTTGCGAAAGTTCGTCGTTTCGAAGCACCACGTGATGATCGGGTGTGATAGATTCTTACGTTCACATACAACGGGTGTAAGCCAGATTTACACACGCGAAACACTTAGGTTAACTTGACGAGCCTAGCATGTACAGACATGGCCTCGGAACACAAGAGACCGAAAGGTCGAGCATGAGTCGTATGGAGGATACGATCAACATGAAGATGTTCACCGATGATGACTAGTCCGTCTCACATGATGATCGGACACAGCCTAGTTGACTCGGATCATGTAATCACTTAGATGACTAGAGGGATGTCTATCTGAGTGGGAGTTCATGAGATGAACTTAATTATCCTGAACATAGTCAAAAGATCTTTGCAAATTATGTCGTAAGCTCGCGCTTTAGTTCCACTGTTTAGATATGTTCCTAGAGAAAATATAGTTGAAAGTTGACAGTAGGGATTATGCGATCAGTAGAAAGCTTATGTCCTTAATGCACCACTCAGTGTGCTGAACCCCAAACGTCGTCTGTGGATGTTGCAAACATCGGACATACATGTTTTGATAACTACGTGATAGTTCAGTTAAACGGTTTAGAGTTGAGGCACCAAAGATGTTTTTGAAATGTCGCGGAACATATGAGATGTTTCGAGGGCTGAAATTGGGATTTCAGGCTTGTGCCCACGTCAAGAGGTATGAGACCTCCGACGATTTTCTTAGCCTGCAAACTAAGGGAGAAAAGCTCAATAGTTGAGCTTGTGCTCAGACTGTCTGAGTACAACAATCACTTGAATCAAGTGGGAGTTGATCTTCCAGATGAGATAGTGATGTTTCTCCAAAGTCATTGCCACCAAGCTGCTAGAGCTTCGTGATGAACTATAACATATCAGGGATAGATATGATGATCCTTGAGATATTCGCGATGTTTGACACCGCGAAAGTAGAAATCAAGAAGGAGCATCAATTTTTTGATGGTTGGTGAAACCACTAGTTTCAAGAAGGGCAAGGGCAAGAAGGGATACTTCATGAAACGGCAAATCAGCTACTGCTCTAGTGAAGAAACCCAAGGATGAACCCAAACCCGAGACTAAGTGCTTCTGTAATAAGGGGAACAACCACTTGAGCAGAATTACCCTAGATACTTGGTAGATGAGAAGGTTGGCAAGGTCGATAGAAGTATATTGGATATACATTATGTTAATGTGTACTTTACTAGTACTCCTAGTAGCACCAGGGTATTAGATACCGGTTCGGTTGCTAAGTGTTAGTAACTCGAAATAAAAGGCTACGGAATAAACGGAGACTAGCTAAAGGTGAGCTGACAATATGTGTTGGAAGTGTTTCCAAGTTTGATGTGATCAAACATCGCACGCTCCCTCTACCATCAAGATTAGTATTAAACCTAAATAATTGTCTTTTGGTGTTTGCGTTGAGCATAGACATGATTGGATTATGTCTATCGCAACACGGTTATTCATTTAAGGAGAATAATGGTTACTCTATTTATTTGAATAATATCTTTAATGGTCTTGCACCTAAAGGAATGGTTTATTGAATCTCGATCGTAGTGATACACATTTTCATGCCAAAAGATATAAGATAGTAATGATAGTACCACTTACTTGTGGCACTCCCATGTAAGTCATATTGGTGTAAAACGCATGAAGAAGCTCCATGTTGATGGATCTTTAGACTCACTCGTTTTTTAAAAGTTTGAGACAAGCGAACCATGTCTATTGGTGTATACGTATGAAGAAACACCATGCAGATGGATCGTTTGGACTCACTTGATTTTGAATCACTTGAGATATACAAATCATACCACATGGGCAAGATGACTGAAAAGCCTCGTTTTCAGTAAGATGGAACAAGATAGCAACTTGTTGGAAGTAACACATTTTGATGTGTGCAGTCCAATGAGTGCTGAGGCATGCAGTGAATATCGTTATGTTCTTACTTCACAGATGATTCGAGTAGATGTTGAGTATATTTACTTGATGAAACACAAGTCTGAATTATTGAATGGTTCAAGTAATTTCAGAGTGAAGTTGAAGATCATCGTGACAAGAGGATAAAATGTCTATGATATGATCATAGAGATGAGTATCTGAGTTACGAGCTTTGGCACGCAATTAAGACATTGTGGAAATTGTTTCACAATTAATACCGCCTGGAACACCATAGTGTGATGGTGTGTCCGAACATCATAGTTGCACCCTATTGGATATGGTGTGTGCCATGATGTCTCTTATCGAATTACCACTATCATTCATGGGTTAGGCATTAGAGACAACCGCACTCACTTTAATAGGGTACCACGTAATTCCGTTGAGATGACACCGTTTGGAGAAACCTAAGTTGTCGTTCCTTAAAAGTTTGGGGTTGCGACGCTTATGTGAAAAAGTTTCAGGTTGATAAGCTCGAACCCAAAGCGGATAAAATGCATCTTCATAGGACACCCAAAACAGTTGGGTATACCTCCTAATTCAGATCCGAAAGCAATAGGGATTGTTTCTTGAATCGGGTCCTTTCTCGAGGAAAGGTTTGTCTCGAGAATTGAGTGGGAGGATGGTGGAGACTTGATGAGGTTATTGAACCATCACTTCAACTAGTGTGTAGCAGGGCACAGGAAGTTGTTCCCGTGACGCCTACACCAATTGAAGTAGAAGCTTATGATAGTGATCATGAAGTTTCGGATCAAGTCACTACCGTACCTCGTAGGGTGACAAGGATGCGTACTACTTCAGAGTGGTGCGCAATCATGTCTTAGAGGTCATGTTGCTAGACAACAATGAACCTACGAGCTATGGAGAAGCGATGGTGGGCCCGGATTCCGACGAATGGCTCGAGGCCATAAAATCCGAGAAAGGATCCATGACTTTGGAAGAACTACTTGATGGTCGTAAGGCTATTGGGTACAGATGGATTTTAGAAGAAGACAGACAATGATGGTAAGTATCACCATTAAGAAAGCTCGACTTGTCGTTAAGATGTTTTCCGACAAGTTCAAGGAGTTGACTATGATGAGACTTTCTCACTCGTAGCGATGCTAAGAATCTGTTGGGATTATATTAGCAATTACTGCATGATTTATGAAATCTTGCAGATAGGATGTCAAAACATTGTTTCCTCGACGTTATACTTGAGGAAAGGTTGTATGTGATACAACCAGAAGGTTTTGTCAATCCTGAAAGACGCTAACTAATATGCAAAGCTCCAGCAATCCTTCTAAGGACTGGAGTAAGCATCTCGGAGTTGGAATGTGCGCTTTGATGAGATGATCAAAGAATTTTGGGTTTATACAAAGTTTATGAGAAACTTGTATTTCCAAAGAAGTGAGTGGGAGCACTATAGCATTTCTGCTGAGTATATGTTGTTGACATGTTGTTGATCGAAAATGATGTAGAATTTCTGGAAATCATATAGGGTTATTTGAAAAGTGTTTTTCAATGGAAGACCTGGATTAAGCTACTTGAACATTGAGCATCAAGATCTATGAGGATAGATCAAAAATGCTTAATAGTACTTTCAAATGAGCACATACCTTGACATGATCTTGAAGGTGTTATAGATGGATCATTCAAAGAAGGAGTTCTTGCCTGAGTTGTAAGGTATGAAGTTAAGAGTTAAAGCTCGACCACGGCAGAAGAGAGACAAAGGACGAAGGTCGTCCCCTATGCTTCAGACGTAGGGTCTATAGTATGCTATGCTGTGTACCGCACCGGAAGTGTGCCTTGCCATGAGTCAGTCAAGGGGTACAAGAATGATCCAGAAATGGGGATCATTGGACAGCGGTCAAAAATTGTCCTTGGAGTAAATAAGGACATGTTTCTCGATTATGGAGGTGATAAAGAGTTCGGCGTAAAGGGTTACGTCGATGCAAGCTTTAACACCTATCCGAATGACTCTGACTAGCAAACCGGATACGTATAGTGGAGCAACCATTTGGAATAGCTCCAAGTGGAGCGTGGAAGCAGCATTTACAATATGACATAGAGAATTGAGAAGTACAAATCTAAATGTTGCAGACCCGTTGACTAAAACCTCTCTCACAAGCAAAACATGATCAAACCCCAGAACTCACTGAGTCTTAATCACATGATGATGTGAAACTAGTTTAGCAACACTAGAAACTCTTTGGATGTTGGTCACATGGCGATGTGACCTGTGAGTGTTAATCACATGGCGATGTGAACTAGATTATTGACTCTAGTGCAAGTGGGATACTGTTGGAAATATGCCCTAGAGGCAATGATAAATTAGTTATTATTATTATATTTCCTTGTTCATGATAATCGTTTATTATCCATGCTATAATTGTATTGAAAGGAAACTCAGATACATGTGTGGATACGTAGACAACACCATGTCCCTAGCAAGCCTCTATTGACTAGCTTGTTGATCAATAGATGGTTACGGTTTCCTAACCATGGACATTGGATGTCATTGATAACGGGATCACATCATTAGTAGAATGATGTGATGGACAAGACCCAATACTAAGCCTAGCACAAAGATCGTAGTTCGTATGCTAAAGCTTTTCTAAAGTCAAGTACCTTTTCCTTAGACCATGAGATTGTACAACTCCCAGATACCGTAGGAATGCTTTGGGTGTACCAAACGTTACAACGTAACTGGGTGGCTATAAAGGTGCACTACAGGTATCTCCGAAAGTGTCTGTTGGGTTGGCACGAATCGAGACTGGGATTTGTCACTCCGTGTTACGGAGAGGTATCTCTGGGCCCACTCGGTAGGACATCATCATAATGTGCACAATATGATCAAAGAGTTGATCACGGGATGATGTGTTACGAAACGAGTAAAGAGACTTGCCGGTAACGAGATTGAACAAGGTATCGGTATACCGACGATCGAATCTCGGGCAAGTATAATACCACTAGACAAAGGGAATTGTATACGGGATTGATTGAGTCCTTGACATCGTGGTTCATCTGATGAGATCATCGTCGAACATGTGGGGGCCAACATGGGTATCCAGATCCCGCTGTTGGTTATTGACCGGAGAACGTCTCGGTCATGTCTGCATGATTCCCGAACCCGTAGGGTCTACACACTTAAGGTTTGATGACGCTAGGGTTATAAAGGAAGTTTGTATGTGGTTACCGAATGTTTTTGGAGTCCCGGATGAGATCTCGGACATCACGAGGAGTTCCGAAATGGTCCGGAGGTAAAGAATTATATATGGGAAGTCATGTTTTGGTCACCGGAAAAGTTTCGGGTTTTATCGGTAATGTACCGGGACCACCGGGAGGGTCCCGGGGGTCCACCAAGTGGGGCCACCATCCTCGGAGGGCTGCATGGGCCAAGTGTGGGAGGGGACCAGCCCCAGGTGGGCTGGTGCGCCCCCCCAAGAGGCCCATGCGCCAAGAGATAAGGGAAAGGGAGAGTCCTAAAGGGGGAAGGCACCTCCTAGGTGCCTTAGGGAGGATGGACTCCTCCCTGGCCGCACCCTTCCTTGGAGGAAGGGCCAAGGCTGCCCCCCCTCTCCCTTGCCCCTATATATAGTGGAGGGGAGGGAGGGCAGCCGCACCTGAGTCCCTGGCGCCTCCCTCCCTCCCGTGACACCTCCTCCTCTCCTGCAAGTGCTTGGCGAAGCCCTGCAGGATTGCCACGCTCCTCCACCACCACCACGCCGTTGTGCTGCTGCTGGATGGAGTCTTCCTCAACCTCTCCCTCTCTCCTTGCTGGATCAAGGCATGGGAGACGTCACCGGGCTGTACGTGTGTTGAACGCGGAGGTGCCGTCCGTTCGGCATTAGGATCTCCGGTGATTTGGATCACGACGAGTACGACTCCTTCAACCCCGTTCTCTTGAACGCTTCCGCTTAGCGATCTACAAGGGTATGTAGATGCACTCTCCTTCCCCTCGTTGCTGGTTTCTCCATAGATAGATCTTGGTGACACGTAGGAAAATTTTGAATTTCTGCTACGTCCCCCAACAGTTCATTACCGAGAGGGCCCAAAGATACCTCTCCGATACTTGGAGTGACAAATCCTAATCTCGATCTATGACAACCCAACAAACAACTTCGGAGATACCTATATAGCATCTTTGTGATCACCCAGTTACGTTGTGACCTTTGATAGCAACAAGGTATTCCTCCTGTATCCGGGAATTGCATAATCTCATAGTCGGAGGAATATGTATTTGACATGAAGAAAGCAGTAGCAATAAAACTGAACGATCATAATGCTAAGCTAACGGATGGGTCTTGTCCATCACATCATTCTCCTAATGATGTGATCCCGTTCATCAAATGACAACACATGTCTATGGCTAGGAAACTTAACTATCTTTAATTACGAGCTAGTCAAATAGTGGCATACTAGGGACACTGTGTTTTGTCTATGTATCCACACATGTATCAAGTTTCCATTTAATACGATTCTAGCATGAATAATAAACATTTATCATGAATAAGGAAATATAAAATAACAACTTTATTATTGCCTCTAGGGCATATTTCCTTCAGGAGCACCTCCTTGACGTCGAGGTGGTGGTGGAACGGCGGTGATGAGGGTGCATCGATGCACCCGTACCGGCTGCGCGGTGGGGATGCCAGCTCATCCTTGACCGGGCGTTCGATCTAGACACCACAGTGGTGCGGGGGTGACGAAGGCTCCTCCTTGACACGGCGTCTGATCTAGACGTCGCGGTTGCACTGGGGCGAGGCCAGCTCCTCCTTGACTGGCTGGAGCGGGGACATCGGCTCGTGCGTCACGCGGTGGTGCCGCAAGGACGATTGCTCCTGCTTGACGCGCGTCGGTGATGGTGGCTACGGGCCCATGTGAGGAAGCGAACACTCCTTTGTTACCTCGATCTGACAGACCTTCGTCCGTCATAGCGGTGTCCTTGAGGAGTCGGGGCGGCTGCTGCAGCATCTGGTCCTTCTCATCACTGGAGGAGATCGATCTCCTCCTTGGGGGAGGATCCAGCCGAAGGGCCCGGAGAGCATGGGCAGCAGTGCCAAGAACCACCGAATGAGAAGCTTCCACCGACTCCGCCTACAGAGCACCACAACTTCGGCATCGCCGCAGCTGGACTTGGAGAGGAGGAGCGGCTCGGGCACGGAGACAGGGGATCGAAGGTGGTGGTGCTCGGGGAGGGGGAGTGTGCCTCAGGAAGCGGTGTCCGCATTGAATCGGCCATGCCCGAGAGCTAACATTCGTCAACATCGCCCTCCCGTCCGGACAAATCATGGCATCGATGCCAGCCGTTGCATGCTCAGGGTTGGCATGAATGCGGCGCGGCAAGCGGAGTGGCCGGGCGTTCGATGGAAAGCGCGAGATAGGCGGGTGGGGGATTTTTGGTGGGCCAGGGCGGTCAGGCGTGGGCTTGGGAGCAGTCCGGACACCGGCATAGCCTCCATGTTTATCTTCGGTTTGCGAGAGAAAATATGTTCGAACCACCAGGCGAACCGATACAGGCCCGCGTTAGATGGCACAACACGTCCGAACAACGCGATTTGGACATATGTGGGTGATTTGAGGGTCGATATTGGAGATGCCCTAAAATAGTACTAAACTGCATGAGTCATGCAGACATCCCTTTCGATGCTCCGATGTGCTCACAAAAAAATTGCATGTTACACAGCTTCAATTCTTCTTCCTGTGTCCAAATAATCATACGTGAAGCATTGTATATAAAGGAAGTTCTCCTTTCTATGGTCGATGAAACTAAAGTTCTTGTCCAAATAGCTGGCAAATAATCATCACTTGAAGTGATAGTTTTTTTTTAAGATCCAGCTGCTGGCTGGCTTGTATTGATAAATAGCAGGTAGCAAATGGGGAATACAAAAAGGATGGTCTTTGATCAGTTGATCAAGGATATAAAAAGAAGAAGAATAAAAGAGCCCTCAGGCCATAGAAAAAGGCTAAACTCTCATCGGAGGGTCCCTAAATGGGTGCTCTAAACATGTGGCTCCAGCTTGGCGCCACAATTCAAACGTGCGTCTTATGGACACTCATATGGTTGCTCTGCTATCGATTTTTCTTATGAATGTGCATTCATTTCTTTCTCTCCGGATTTCAGACAAGATCAGAATGATCATTGAACTGATGGCCTTTCTATGCTCCGGTCTAGCTCCGGTGACCGTTTTTTTCTAGAATATGCACGAGTGTGCAATACCATATATTATAGAAGGAAGTGGGTGAAGAAACCCTCCACAAGGTTATTTACAACCGCTTTACATGGCTATTCTAAGCCGGCACACGAGAGTTTCAAAATATACGACTACTCGCCACTAGCCCGCCTACTTAGTCCACCAAAGAAAAACTCAAGGTCACCCTTTAGCCGGCCCGCCGTTTTCCATGCTCTTCCTTCACGGTCAATGTTTCGCTAGATTAGTTGGATTGATGGGGACTCGCCGTCAAATATAATGGCATTTCGATATTTCCATAGAACCCAGCAACGGTTCCGCATGGCTAGCCACGCGAAAAAACGGCATTGTAGTGGCGCCTTGTGCTTCCAAATGAACTCCGCGTATGGTGCCACTTCTCGTCCAATGAACTTTGCCGCGTACGCAGATCTAATCGAGTAGGATCCATTTTGCTCCCAAGCCCACACGATGGAATCCGGTGTATCCCCTTGCAATTCCACCTCCGATACCTTCAGCCATAGTTGTATATATCCTCAATGTTTTGTAGTCCTATAAGTTGGCTCCCACATCCATTGCCCAGCTGTTCTCCTGAATGCCTTGCCGCACCGTGCGTGAGAAGCTGATTCTCGGGGCAACTGTGTAGAGTGGTGCTTTCGTAATCTCAGTTGCGTTTTCAGACCAAACAACTGATTCTCGTAACCACTTGGAAAACAACTGATTACTTGGCAGTGGTTACGAGTGCTTACAGATTACGAAGCCAAGAGGTTCTCGCGAAAACGCAAGTGAGAAGGCATTTAGGAGAACAGCTGGGCAATGGATGTGGTTCCCTCGTAATCTCAGTTGTTCTCTTTTTACACTGCCAAGTGGTAGGAAGGAGCGAGCTGCATCTGTAAGCACTCGCCGTTACAGACCAAACTGAATAGGAAATTGGGCACTGCCGAAACAAGTGCTCCAATGATTCTAAATTTCATAGGCACATCTGACAGAAGTATCTGTTAAACATATTATGGCGTCACCTTACATGCGCAGAGGAGGTTGTAGGTAGTTTGGTAGAGATATATATATTGGCTGTTTAGTTTATACTTATCTCATGTAACCGATTGTATCTCTCCTCTATCCCTTGTCTCCCAAGCATGTAGTCTCAACAACCTTGTACGGCATATTCCAGAGTTAAGCGCCTGGCTATATTAACATGCACTAGACGCCCTCGGTAGGATACGGCGTTCCCCTAAATTTTCCACATGGTATACAGAGCTATCCTCTTCCATCACATCTAGTGTTCAATCTCCACCACCAAGCCGCCATGTCCTCCTCCTCGAGCTTTCCTCAGGCTACCCTCGCCGACCAGATCACCGAGAAGCTCACGCGCACAAACTACATGCTCTGGCGTACACAGATCACGCCACAACTCCGAGGCGCGGGGTTCTTCGGCTACGTCGATGGATCTGTGAAGCAGCTTGCCTCGACCGTCACCACCAAGCTGGCGGATGGGAAGGAGGAGTCGTCGCCAAACCCCCTACATCCAATCTAGGTCAGGGAAGATCAACAGGTATTAGAATGTCTACTGAATAATCTGTTGAAGGAAGTACTTGTGCAGGTTACTGCCATCACCCATGTGCACGATCTCTGGACGGCGCTCGCGCACATGTTCTCCTCGACCTTGATCTCCCGCATCAACAACATACGCATAGCACTTGCTAATGCGCAGAAGGGGCAACAATCCGTGGCGGCGTACTTCGCACAGATGCGCTGGCTGGCGGACGAGCTGACGGCAGCAGGAAAGCCCCTGGAGGATGATCAGCTGATCTCCCATATCCTCGCGGGGCTTCACATGGAGTACCAGCCGCTGGTCTCAATGCTGGATGCTCGCACCATCCCGGTCACGCTCGATGAGCACTTTGCTCATATGAGCAACTTCGACCGGAGGGTGGCGCTCTACCGCGGAAAAGACAACGGCATAAAGTCTTCAGCCAACAGTGCTTCACGCGGTCACGGAGGTGGCAGTGGCGGCTCCTCTCGCTACTGTGGACCGCCGCGCAAAGGGCAAAACAGCAGCAGCAACCCTCACGACAACAACAGCAGCGGCAACAGCGGCAGGCGGCCCTCCTACAACAACTCCAAGTCTCGCCGCAACAACTCCTCGGCCAAGTCTCGCCCACATGCCCATCAGCAAAATGGGTCTGCTGAACGCAAGCACAAACATATTGTAGAGGTGGGGCTTTCCCTCCTTGCACGAGCATCCATGCCACTTAAGTTTTGGGATGAAGCCTTTCTCACAGCCATGCATCTCATTAATATGCTACCTAGCCGAGTTATCAACTATGAAACTCCCACCAAACGACTTCTTCACACCAAACCTGAGTACAAGTCGCTTCGTGTCTTTGGTTGTGCATGCTGGCCAAACCTTAGACCCTACAACAACTGAAAACTCATGTTCCGTTCGACACAATGTGTATTTATTGGCTATAGTGCTCAACACAAAGGCGTCAAATGCCTTGGTGTTTCCACCGGCCGTGTGTACATCTCTCGGAATGTCGTCTTTGATGCAAACAAATTTCCTTTTGCTGATCTTCATCCTAATGTCGGAGCACTCCTTCGCCAAGAAATTCTCTTATTGCCCCCTCAACTTACCGGTGGTGTTATAGGGGAAAATAATTGCAGTGAACCAATATTGACTGACCCTCATAGCAACATGCATGAGTTTTGTGGCACTACAGGTGAAAATGCAGAAGAAAATGCTGAAGAAATCACCCAAAATGGTGTGGAGCACGGGTCACATTTCATGCGTCCGCTGCTAGGGAGCAAATCCCCCTCGGGATAGCTGCAGTAGCAGCCTGGCGGTGCATCTTCCGCGGGATCTGCACCGCAGGTGTGGGCCAGCGCGCCAGTATCCGGGCTCCTCCACCCACCCGCGACAGCGACAGCCACCCAGGCGTGGACGCATGCGCATCTCCATCTCGCCCCGCGCCCGGCTCCGCACTGGGCGGATCTCCAACTGCCACGCGGCCCTCGGCTCGGTGGCCAACCGATACGACATGCTGCTACACTCGACGCCCCGCGCCGACCGCTTCTGACTCAGGTGCGGTGTCAGGCGCGTCTCCTGCCACGGATACGGTCCGACTGGCACCATGAGCGTGTCATGATGGCGTGTCGGCTGGGTCTGGCTCGGGATCCTCTATGTCATCTTCATCACATGTGCGCTCACGATCAGCCATAGGAAATCCTCCAGCATGCCGATCTAGGGCCGATGTATCAGCCACGGGATCTGCCGCTGCAGGGGGTGCTCCTGGATCTTTTGTGGGTATACCTGCTGAAAGGATCGATATGGTTGACTAGAGGGGGGATGAATAGGCAACTAACACTTTTTAGACTTTTCTTTAACAATTTAAACCTTGCAATGAAACAGGTTGTCTAGATGTGCAACTACGTGGACAACCTATATGATGCAAAGACAATAAGCACACAAGCAAGCAATGGATATAGCACAAGTAAGCTTGCAAAAGTAAAGGGACAAGATAACCAAGAGTGGAGCCGGTGGAGACGAGGATGTGTTACCGAAGTTCCTTCCTTTTAAGGGGAAGTACGTCTACATTAGAGCGGTGTGTAGGCACAATGCTCCCCAAGAAGCCACTAGGGCCACCGTAATCTCCTCACGCCCTCACACAATGCGAGATGCCGTGATTCCACTATTGGAGCCCTTGAAGGCGGCAACCAGACCTTTACAAACAAGATTGGGGCTATCTCCACAACACTTGGAGGCTCCCAACAATACCGCGAAGCTTCACCACAATGGAGTATGGCTTCGAGGTGACCTCAACCGTCTAGGGTGCTCAACACCCAAGAGTAACAAGATCCGCAAGGGATAAGTGGGGGGAATCAAATATCCTGTGGTGGAAGTGTAGATCGGGCCCTTGTCACCCAATCCCGAGCAAATCAACAAATTTGATTGGCTAGGGAGAGAGATCGAGCGAAAATGGAGCTTGGAGCAACAATGGAGCTTAGAGGTAGAAGAGGTAGTCAACTAGAGGTAGAATACACCCCTTATATAGTCGTGGGAAAAATCCAACCGTTATCCACATGTTCAGCCCGCGACACACGGTACTACCGCTCCAGGGGCGTGGTACTACCGTGGCTGACCACAGTACTACCGCGACAGCAGCACAGGCCGGAACTAGCCTGACAAGGGGGCAGTACTACCGCTTGCGTGGTACTACCGCACCCACTTGCGGTACTACTGCAAGGTAGGAAAGTCACGGCCTGGGAAGGGCGCGGATGAAATAAATTACATCCGTGCCTACTTCCGCTGAAACTGAGGTGGTACAAAAATCCAATGCGGTACTACCGCTCGCGAGGCGAGGTACTACCGTTGCGGGCGCGGATGTAAAAAATTACATCCGCGCCTACTACCGTGACGCTGCGGTACTAGGTAGGAGGGCCACGATACTACGACTCCTGGGGAGCGGTACTACCGTGGGTCACCGCGGTACTACCGCGCTGGACGAGCGGTACTACCGTGGGTGGCGCGGAAAAATTACATCCGCCCCTACTACCGTACCGAAGCGGCACTAGGCCTGGGAGTCGCGGTACTACCGCTCAAGATGAGCGGTACTACCGTGAGCCACAGCGGTACTACCGCTGGTACTTGCGGTACTACCGCAAGTACATCAGTAGTCGTCAGATTTCAACATAACCAAGATAACGAAGAGAAGCTCCAGAGTGCAAGGAAAGGTAGGACAAGTGTACGTGTTGATTCCACCCAAACATTTCCGACGCGGACCCCCTCTTAATAGTACGGCTCTTCTACGACTCAAATCCACCAAAGAGAAACGTAGAACAACACCGACTTCAATAGCCTCCGAGGGGCACCGAATCGTCTCGTGCCTAGTGATGAAGTATCTGAGAAACTCAAGGCACATGATTAGTCCGCAAGAGCATTGTCATCAATCACCAAAACACTCAAGGGATAAATGTGACCTTACACCTGCTGCTCTACCTTCTACAACACGAACACGGCTACAAAAAGGGGTACTTTAACCTGTAAATTACAAAAATATTACCAAATTTGGTTTGGATTGTTCTACAGGTGAACCTAGTACACTTCAAGAGGCACTGGATGATGCAACATGGACAAAGGCTATGGAAGAATAACACATGGCATTGCAGAAAAATAAGACCTGACATCTAGTTCCCTCATGGCAAGGTAAAAAATTGATTGATTGCAAGTGGGTTTTCAAAATTAAAAGAAAATCTGATGGAACTATAGATCTCTTTAAAGCTAGGCTTGTTGCAAAAGGTTTTAAGCAAAGATATGGTCTGGACTATGAGGATACTTTTAGTCCAGTAGTAAAGGCTGCCACCATTCGCCTAGTTTTCACTACTAGGGAAAACCTTATGCACAGAATCTTAGCAGTAGCGCTGGGTAAAATGAGGCGCTGCTGCTATAGTAGCGTGTGTCAGTAAGACGCGCTACTGCTATCCTTTTAGCAGCAGCGCATTTTAGCGAAATGTGTTGCTACTAAGTTTGAACTGGGCGCATATGGCTAGCCCCACTTAGCAGCAGCGTATATCCCTATCCAGCGCTACCGCTACTCTCCGTAGTAGTAGCGCTTTTCTTCAACCCGCGCTGCTACAAACCCTACCATATTGTCCCCGTGCAACCAACGACCCCCCCACACACACACACACTCCCTCTCACTTACTCTCTCACCAGCGCCCCCGTCGTCCGCCGCCACCGCCGTTCCCCGGCGACCGTCGTTGCCCGCCACCGCCGTTCCCCAACGACCGTCGTTGCCCGCCGCCGTCGTTCCTCCTCCACTGAGGTAATCCATCCTCCCTCCTCCTCCCT
>NC_057801.1:813232799-813238062 GCF_018294505.1 Triticum aestivum
TTAGTTCAATTTTTTTGTTCATATGTGATATGTATGTGTATATGGCTATAATCTATATGTGTATGTGATGTATATGTGTATGTGTCTATAATGCATATGTGTATGTGGCTAGAATATGCTAAATATATACGTCAAAAATGTTTTTTGTTCATACAAAGTTTTTTGTTCATATATAGATAGTTTTTACATATGACAATGGATATATATTCGATATATATGAGAAATGATGATCCATGGAAAAGGTTTATATATGCAAAAGTTACAACTTTAGAAAAGTTTTATATATCTAGCTAGGAAGGGAAGAAGAAGAAAAAGAATAATGAGAGGAAAAAGGAAATAAGAAGAGGAAAGAAAGAAGAAGAGGAGAGGAAGAAGAGGAGAAATAAATAAGAAGAAGAAAAAAGAAGAAAAGGAAGAGGAGAAGAAGAAAGGAATAGAGGAGAAGAAGAAAAAATAGAAATTATTTTTCCTATTTTTTTCTTCTTCTCCTCTATTCCTTTCTTCTTCTCCTCTTTTTTTTCTTCTTTTTTTTCTTCGAGCTTCTCCTCTATTCCTTTCTTCTTCTCCTCTATTCCTTTATTCTTCTCCTCTTTTTTTTCTTCTTTTTTTCCTCGATCTTCTCCTCTGTCGTCGTCAATATACCCCCCACCCCCTCGGCCCTCTCGCTCGACCAAAACTCTCGAGGACACCCAAACCCTAGAGAAAAAACGATGTTGGTCTCCTACCCCCTCCCGCTGTGCCCCTACCCGACAAACTCTCTTAAGGCCACCCAAATTTACCAAATTTAAAAGAGCGTTGTCGTCGAGGCCACCCCAAACCCTTGAAGTGTTGTGTCGAGGCCACCCCAAAACCTTGAAGCGTTGTCTAGGCCACCCCAAACCCTAGAGATGCAGCGTCGAGGCCACTAACATGATTCCTTATTGTGATTAGCTAGCTAGTTCTATGTTAGCAACTAATATATATCCATCTGTACCATGTTTGAATAATAATTGACATGTTGTAAATATTTGCAGAAACTATGGAGCACTCCCGAGACGAAGCAACAGAAGCGATGTTGGGGGGGATAATCGCAGAAGGAAGCGATGTTGGTCGGGAAGGACTGGGTGAAGAAGAGGGCTATGTTCATGATGGCTCCGACCCATTAATGCCGATACAAGAAGAGAGCTATGTTCATGATGGCTCCGGTGACCCAATGGAGGTACAAGAAGGAGACCGTGCTGACGGCTCCGGTGATCGAACCGAGTCCGGCCAGGTATATATATATTAGTTAAGCCCGTGCTGACTAGTTAATTGATGCATTCATTGTTTTGGTATATGTACACATATTAATTAACTCTCGTCTTTCTTTCTTTTTCTAGCCCTCCGAATCGAGCACAACTTCGGTAAGGAGATGAGGCCCGAAGAAAAAGTTGAGCTCGGATGAAAAGTTTGAGATCACAGCAATCGCGCGCGACGGCGAACCGATTGAACCCATCCGGACAAAGAACGCATTTGTTGCTCAGTGCGGGGTTCTTGTTAGGGACAAGATCCCGATCAGCATCCACCAATGGTATAAGCCTAAGGACGAAGACCCTTAGGTGTCTTATGTCAATGATATGCAGAAAGATGATCTTTGGACTGAGCTGAAGGCAAATTTCACCCTACCGCCAGAGGAGGATCCGGAGAAGCCAGTTAAAGATCAATTAATCAAGTCGTGTGCTCTTAAGAAGATGGCAGGCCTATTCAGGAGGTGGAGGAAAGAGCTGAAAAAGTTTGTCGAGAAAGAAGAGACACCAGAATTCATCGGCAAATATGAGAAGATCAGAGATCACTGGCCCGCATTTGTGGCCTACACGACATCGGAAAAGAGTAAGAAGATGTCGACGACAAACAAGCAAAATGTTGCGAAGAAGAAGTTTCACCATCGCACGAGGTCAGGTGGCTACCTCAAAGCCCGGCCTAAGTGGTCCAAGGCTGAGAATGATCCGCTTGATAATCGGATCGAACCGGAGACAATGAGATGGCCAGACCATTGCCGGACTTGGTTCCTCGGGGCTAGCGAAACCTTGGACCCTGTATCAGGGAAGTGCCGTTGGACGGACGAGCAACTGAAAACACCAGTCACAAGGCTTCGGCAGTATATCGATGCAGCGCAGCAAGGGACGTTCGTTCCAGACAGGGAGAAGGACGAGCTCACAATGGCCCTCGGGAATCATGAGCACCCTGGACGGACACGAGGCATGTCAGGCTCCATTCCGTGGAAGGTTGGTTTTCTGGACGTAGGGGATTACAAAACCCACGAGAGGAGGAAGAAACTGGAGCAGAGCCAACTGCAGGCTCTGCACGAAAGGGTAATGGGGCTAGAGTAACGAGAAGCAGATCGCAACAAACAACCTGCCGAAGCTTCCCCCGAAGCTACCCGCCATCTCAACAGAGAAGCAACGTGGCTTCCACCGAGCTGCTTCAGCCGGAGCATGTCTTGACGGCTCCTGCCAGCTATCCCGTGGATGCTACCACGGAGGCTCAAAATTACCACCTTATGAGGAGATGGATGAATTTGAAGGTCAAGGCGGCTGTTGGCTCTGTTTATCCTACTGAACACGGCGCAACTTTTCACTGCCAGCCGATTCCAGAAGGATATGCTAGGGTGATGGTGGATGAAATAACGGAGGGATTTGAGGACCTCCAGCTTGAATACCCTACCGGTGAAGGGGAGACTAGGCTGGGTTCTGCTCTGAAGACTCCATGCCTATGGCGGAAGGAGCTCATCAACCTTCCGAACTGGATGCCTCCGCCTCCTCCTCCTCCTCCTCCGGCGAGTCAGGGCACTCCGCCTCCTCCACCGCCTCCTCCTTCGGCGATTGACGATTAGGGCACTAGGCCTCCTTCTCCGGCGCATGGCGGCACTCCGCCTCCTTCTCCGCCTGCGCCGGCGCGCCCGAGCAGCCAGCAACCTCCTCCTTCTCTGGCGCGTGGTGGCACTCCGCCTCCTTCTCCGCCTGCGCCGGCGCGCCTGAGCAGCCAGCAGCCTCCTCCTTCTTCGGCGCGTTGTGGTACTCCGCCTGCGCCGGCGCACCCGAGCAGCCAGCACCTTCCTCCTTCTCCACCTCGCCAGCAAGGGCGGAAGAGACCCGCCGTCACCCCGGCTGCTCCGGCGTGTCGTAGTCCTTCTCCTCTGCCTCGTAAGCACGCACGAAAGAAGACAGGCACCGCAGCCGCTTCGTCTGCTCCGGCATCTAGCAGTACAGCCAGCAGAGGTGGGAGGCAATACAGATACGGTCCACCTCTCAAGCCTCTAGAGAAGTTACCGTACGAGAGGACCGAGGAGGAAAACGCAACGATCGTGCGGGCCCACGTGAAGGACTTCTTTGAAGGGGTGATAGCAAAGAGACATCCACCTCCGGAGGAGAAGGTAGATCCGGTGAAAGCAAAGTGCACTATCGATGCCCTGAGGAAACCACCAAAGTCTCCACCGAGAACCAACTATGAGCGCATTACTGAATAGACATATCTCGAAGCGGAGCAGTCGGGAAGTATTGTCAGTGATAAAAGGTTAAAAGAACGAGCAGCTGGGAAAAAAATAGCCCAGCTCGGCGAACAAGCAAAGCAATCGTGCCCCCGCCTCAATGTGTCTAGCGGCGACATCGTCGCTAATGCTCTGGGGATGGTGGCCAGTTATGGCAATCTTGGAGATTACCTGCCTGATGATCAACTTCCTGATTTCTTGGAGGTGGACGAACACAAATACGAGTACGGGAAGCCTCTCGTCAAAGATGAAATATCTCAGACAACTATGATGCGAAGATTCCATAATTGGTACATGAAAACCTGCAGAGAGTCTGGGGGGACGAATGCTTTGTATCTGAATATTAAAGAAGAGCACGACCTCGTTGGAACTGATCTGTTGACTGTTCCATTTGATGAGTTCTTCGCGTTCTTCAATCAAAAGGCCCTCGATAAACTAATGGTCTTTTGCTACTGTCTGTAAGTACTATTTCTGTCATTAAGTCTCTATATATAGCTCAGCTCTTTCATTGCATGTATTTTTAATTAATTATCCTCACTATATTATGCAGATTGAAGATCGCCGAGTGCAAAAAACAAGAAATGTATGATATTGGGTTCATTAACACAAATATCATAGATGAATTTCTGGTTAAAAAGCACCCCGAAGAGGCCGAGGCGAACTTGCTACAATCGTTGATCAAAAATCAAAACAAAGATTTAATACTCTCTCCTTACAACTTCCAGTGAGTGTTACTTTCGTGTGCATATTCGGTTTCCCTTATTACTCGAGCGAGGTTATAGTAATGTAATTGATGAGTATGCATGTGTGCGCAGATTCCACTATGTTCTTCTGGAGATTAAGCTTGAGCGGGGAGTAGTAAACGTCTTAGACTCGAGACAAAAAGATCCCCAAATCTATGCGGACATGACTAAAATGCTCAACAAGTAAGTTCAATCGATCATTTATTGCACCATATCGGCAACTTTTTGTTTATTTCCTGATATCTCAAGTAATAATAATTATTTTCTTTGTCTTGCAGGGTTTGGAAACAGTTCACAGCAGAAGTTCCGGGACTGCCGAAGGAGCTGCGATATACATACCCGAAAGTAAGTACTACTAGCTAGCTAGTTGTGCGCATCTCCCGTTGATTCTATAGTTGTACTTTCATCAATGCCATTTATAATGCTTCATTATCAGTTAATTGACCTCTATTTCTCGTAAAGTGCTTGTGGCAGGAACAAGGGAATGATTTCTGTGGATACTATGTGTGCGAGTTCATCTACAACGCGACTTTGAAAAATAAGCGGGGCTACTCTAAAAGACAATATGAAGTGCGTAAGCAATAATATTCACAATTTCATTTTATTACACCATCATTTCTGTTGAGGTTCATTCATATATGTATTAACCCCCTTCTTCAAATTAGACGTGGCAGATGCGGGATGAACTCCTAGAACAAGATCGCATGAAAGCAATTCAAGAGGAATTGGCGGGATTCTTTCTTGACCACGTCATCAATAAAGCTAGAGAATATCATGTGGAAATTGATTTCAATTGCTAGGGGATTGTAAGAGATTTTACATATTGTATATGTATGTAGCCACTAGCGTCGGATAGATAATACGAAAAATTGTTGTTCGACCAATCTCTCGGAAAAGGAGAGGTCGATCGATCACTTCTCTCGGTATGCATGACGAATTTCTGTACTTAATGGTTCCCTTCATTTTCTTACTATCTAGCGTGTCGAGGGCCTCTCTATGTAAAGTACGTAGCGTC